>NC_133622.1:214619181-214919181 GCF_048593235.1 Sminthopsis crassicaudata | reverse complement strand
GATTACAAAAGCAAACAAAGGCTATTGATTTTTCCCCTGTAAATGTTCATGAACCCCACAAAGTCAATTTATAAACGCAGTGGGAATATATGCTCCCCAGGCTAAGAACACATATTTTAGAGCTAGTAGACTTTAGTAAATAGCAAATGCTGGGGAGAAAAGTATGTTGATAGAATTGATATTTTCATTTTTACCTGTTGAGTTGTTTTTCAATTGTGTCTGACTCTTTGTGCTCTCATTTGGGTTTTTATTGGAGTACTTTGCCATTTCCCTCTCCAGCTCATTTTATGAATGAGGGAGGAAGGAAGGGTCACATAGCCAATAAATGTCTGAGGTCAAATCTTAATTCAGACAGAGGGATCTTCCTGATACTAACTCTTCTGACAGCACTCTAACCAGTGTACCACTTTGCTACTTATTTTTTTTTTTCACATGTACTTTAGGTATCACAAAAAGATGCGTGATAAGTATCACTAGAGGATGATCCCTTTTTCATGACATTATAGGAAAGCATTACTATAAGAATGATATATAGTATAAAGATTAGGCACTTCAGAATGTTGTCTCTCCTCTCTTTTTCTCCCTTTTTTCTTCCTTCCATTCCTTCCTCCCTCCCTTTCTCTTTTCTTTCCTTCCTTCCTTCCTTTCTCTTTTCTTTCCTTTCTCTTTTCTTTCCTTCCTTCCTTTCTCTTTTCTTTCCTTCCTTCCTTCCTTTCTCTTTTCTTTCCTTTCTCTTTTCTTTCCTTCCTTCCTTTCTCTTTTCTTTCCTTCCTTCCTTCCTTCCTTCCTTCCTTCCTTCCTTCCTTCCTTCCTTCCTTCCTTCCTTCCTTCCTTTCTCTTTTCTTTCCTTTCTTTCTTCCTTCCTTCCTTCCTGCCTTCCTTCCTTTCTCTTTTCTTTCCTTTCTTCCTTCCTTCCTTCCTTCCTTCCTTCCTTCCTTCCTGCCTTCCTTCCTTCCTTCCTTTCTCTTTTCTTTCCTTCCTTCCTTCCTTCCTTCCTTCCTTCCTTCCTTCCTTCCTTCCTTCCTTCCTTCCTTCCTTTCTCTTTTCTTTCCTTTCTTCCTTTCTCTTTTCTTTCCTTTCTTCCTTCCTTCCTTCCTTCCTTCCTGCCTTCCTTCCTTCCTTCCATTCCTTCCATTCCTTCCTTCCTTCCTTTTTCTTATTCTTTCCTTCCTTCCTTCCTTCCTTTTTCTTTTTCACTGTTTCTTTTTCATGAAGTCATTGATCATTGGTCATTGTTGGTTTGCTGGTTGTTCTCAATTACATGTTTGGCATTAATCATAAAAATGAATCCCAAGTTAAAAATGAATCATTCTACTCTAATGGAGGATTCATGGAAAGAGCCAGAATGGACAAGGACAGATTTTGTTTGGCAACCTCAGAAGGAATCATCACAACAACATATATTTGTTGGAATAGTGCCCCAGGTTGAAGAAGGTCAAGACAATCATATCCAGTAGAAAAAGACCATCTTGATTTATCAAGTCAAAATAAGGAAAATTTTGGAAACTTCCTAAGCTTCCAACCTTCAAGCTTGCCTGCCCTTTGGGGTTGAAACTCATTTAAATAAAGTAAAATATACCTTTTAATGAACAAATGGGACAGAAAATGTTTTTGCTCGTTTAAAAAGTCAGTGGAATGTACTGATGAGGTAAGTACAAATTAATCAGAAACAGATGCACTAAATTACCTTAAATTACACAAGGGTTTAAAAATTAAGGGGTAAATGTGTGGTTGAATACCCTTAATGGTAGTTCAAAGTACTTAGAAAATATTCTGATACTTGTTGATCTCAATGCTTCAGTTTTCATTAAAGGAAATCCAAAGGGACCAAGTAAAAGAAATTGTAGACCATATCTCCAAACATGACAGGAGAAATCTAATAACACTGTCAACTGTTAAAACTGTTAAAAGATCATGGTTTAAAATGATTCCTCTGCCTGAAAATTGTATCCAGTGTGTCACCCCAAGAGCATGGCAACAGTTTAGATCAGCATTTTAAATCTCTTGAAATAAATTTACATTATAGAAACACAAAATGGCAATAATGATCCAATTCACGCAATGGCTAACAATGCCAAGTAAAATTTATAGCAAGGTCTTCTCAATGTCTTCAATTCAAATTTGGAAGTTAGGTGGTGGCCAGTGCATGGCAAGGTAGGGGATTAATGGAAAGGAAGATAGATCAAGAATCAGTAGAATTGGATAACAGTTACAGCTGTACAGGTTAATTAGCTATGTAGGCAATTTTTGTTGGGAATTTGTCTTCTAGTTGTCTTGGACAATTATAATTATAAATCACCACCTCTTAACCTCTAGCTATTTGAAGTAAAGAAAAATAATTTATTTTGTTTCTTCTGAGCTCCAACTCAAAGAATAAATCTTGAAAAGGTAGGCAACAATAAATGACAGCATTGAAGAGACAGCTTTATGTTATCTAAGTTCAAAATTATTTGACGTTTGATAAGGGGTGACTCCCTCACAGGCCCTCCAGTTTGATGATGAACTTGGAATGCAGAAAGGGAAAGCATGTATCTAATTCAAATGATGTGCTAATAATCTGATCATGGAAATTAGGGTTAATTACATTCAATCAGACTAGATGAGAAATAGTGGAGAGAACTTAGAAGATTGTGATGTATTTGGAGCTCTATCCCAGTCCTGAAGACTCTGAGTCCCCAGTACTCCAATATGTACCAGTACTGCTCTATTCTTTCCAAAAGGAAGAGCAGCAGTGTTTTTATATCATTTTTAGTATTTTTTGTTTTGCTTTGTTTTCAAGGGTTCTACTGGACCTAAGGAAAATATAGATAAGTATTCTAGTCATATCTTCTTTTCAGAAAGACAAGTTTGTCCTTGTATTTAAAGAGAGCATTATGAATTATAGTCCCAATTTGCAGAGTTTTTATGTTTTTTCATACTTCTGAACTAGGTTTTTTCCAAAGTCCAGTTTTGCAAATTCTCACTATGCATTTCTCTAACTTTCTAAATAAAACTGTTGTTTATTTGATGGAATTTAGAAAGTTTAATATCCTATTGTACACCACCCAAGATTTTGGAAGATTACTAATACATACTTCTGTTCTCTATTTAAATAAGAGTGTATCTCTAAGAAACTTATTTTTATTTCAGATGTCTTAATTTTAGGAACAGGAATCTCATGATACTTAAGTCATCAGCACAAAAAATCTCCCCAAAGTATTTCCATGCACATCATGAGGAGAAATATGAATATTTTAAGGACTCCCTTTTGCCAGCGTATGGGCAGCAGCATACTGAGAAAGTACAAAGACTGATGTACATGAAACAGAAAATAAAGATGGCAGAAAAATGAGATATATTATTTCCTTTTTAGCAAGTTACCTTGGTTCTATAAGCCTATGGCAGCAGAGCAAAAACATTGGCAGTTTGTGTCAAGCTTGAAAGACTTTAAGGATGTGCCCACTGGAGAGGGCTGAACAAGGTGTTAAGTCAGTGGAATTGAAAAGACAATGGGTATCTAGTTTAGCATGGTGATTAATAGTTCTCTAGTTCAGTATGATTGAATTCATCTTATAACAAATAATGGTTCCCTAGTGTTATAATGATTGGTTTGTACTCAGTATGATGAATGGATTTAATTGTAATAGAGTATTTAAGAGGTCAGAGTCAGACCTAGAGGAGGACTGGAACAAACTCCGGGAAGACAGAGGACTGGAGGCTGGATCGTTCCCGGACTCAAGGAGACTTCAAAACAGAGACCATGGTGATGGTCCTCCTGCCTCCCCTACAGAAACCAAGACACATTCCTGAGGACCTCCAGAAAGCTAGCCCCTCCTATTTATTCTTTCTGTCTCTGTGTGTGTCTCTGTCGATTTCTGCCTCTCCCTAGCTCTGTTTCTGTCTCTCTCTTCCCCAGCCATTGCCTTCCTTCCTCCATCTTTCTTCCATATCTCATGGAGACTATTTATTAAGACAAAGAGGGGCAGGTTAGGGAAATACTGATACAGTAGATACTGATCCATTTAACTGAAAAGCAGCAGATATAGTAAATTTGAATACTTGTCAAGAGAGAACTGGGTTCAACCTTCTCAGAACAGTAAGTAGTTTTTGTTGGAAAAGGCAAATTTTTAATTCCTTTGAGCCTCTGTTTTCTCATATATAAAACCAAGATAATATTAATTCTGCTTCTCTGCAAAGTTATGTTACATTCCTTATGGTACTACAATGGACAGGCCTGGGGTCAGGAATACTCAAGGTGGAATCTAGCTTCATATACAGCGGGTTCTCAAATTATGGCCCATGGGCCAGATACGGCCTACTGAGGCTGTTTATTCAGCCCGCTGGGTTATGGCAAATGGGCTGAGGGGCAGAGACAGAGTGTGAGGTTTTGTTTTTACTATAGTCCGGCCCTCCAACAGTCTGAGGGACAGGGAACTGGCTCCCTGTTTAAAAAGTTTGAGAACCACTGAATTATATAGAGACTGTGAGCAAGTTTTTTTTATTTTTTTTTTATTTTTTATTTTTCTCATTTTATTTATTAATAAAAAGAGTAATAATAGCACATACCATCATCAAATTATTAATATTATTATCTATAAAATAAATGGGCTGAACACTCCAGTGTTGTATATTTAAAAGATAGGGTCACATATAGTAGCACAAAATATGATACAATAGAATGTCTCTAAACAGGTACATGTATGTGTAGACATATATGCATGTATGTATCTTATATGTATACAACAGCTTAAACCACCCTAGAACACTTGGTACACCCTATATAATTGTCAGTTAATAATTTTGTTATTTTATTCCTATGATTTTATCATACTGAGTAAACCTACTGTGGGAGTTTCTTCCAGACTTTAATTTATAGTCATATAGAGAGTTGCCCAGAAAACTGCTAAGTGGAATAAGTTTTCCTTGGTCACATAGCAGGTATCTGTCAGCTGGGCTTTGAGCCTAAATTTTTCTGGCCGGCTCTCGATTCCCTGTGTCATTTTGTCTATTTATTCAACAGCAGCAACAGCAATCCCTCTCCTCAAATTTAAAAATTGTTGAATGAATATTACTGTTCTACAATTTGACTGCAAGTTCCTTGAGGTCAGGGACTTTTTTTTTTAACGACTACAAATATACTGCTGGGCTCATAGCAATAACAATACTAAGTCACATATATATGATACTTTATGTGTTTACAAAATGCCTTCTTTATAACCAACAAGTGAAATAGGTGGTATAAATGACATTATTCCCATTTTACAAATATAGACACGAAGGTTTACTAAGATTTTAGGAGTACTTAATATCAATACTTTCAATCTTTATTAAAAGGTAATAATAAGAATAATTTTAAATTGACAGATATCTTGATATTCATATACATTTTCTCCTCCACACTTATGAGTCTTTGCATAGGTGATCCTTATGTCTCAAATACTCCCTTTTTATTTCCATCTCTACAAAAATCCCTATTTTTCGGAAGTTTCTCAAGTGTCATGTTCTGTATCAGGCCTTTTCTGATCTCTCAAGTTACAAATGTTTTCCTCTCAAAAATTATTTTATATATTGTTAAATTCAGTAACCTATGCAGTTATAATTTCCCCTGTAGAATGCCAGCTCCTTGAGGTTAGTTTAATATTTTTAGCACTTAACCACAATGCTTTCAACACCTTATAAGAGCTTATCAATTCTTGTGAAATTAAATTAAAATGTATTAATATCCTCTAATAGCAACTGCTTAATGAACTGACCGAGAAAGGAGTAGGGTTCTATTTCCTCTGCCAATCTAGTTTGGCAAAGTCTAATTTGTGTAACCTTCCTTACTTATTCCCAAAGCCTCTGATTCTCATTTGGATGGGAACTACCAGATGACATTTAACATCAAACTTGGACTACATGCTAATTTCCAATTTGGATTCCTCTGGGCTTCCCTCCCATGAACTGGGCCACCAGAGGAAAATCTCCTGGCTTCCTTAGAGAGTTGGCCAAAGCTTGGATTAAGAACCCAACGATGCTAGTGCTTCTTGGAGTCCTTCTGAAATGCTGAAAAGCTGGGGGTGGGTAGGGGAGTTGGGGAGGATCCAAGACATAAAACATTATCTCCAAAGGGAATCAAGTTCCCATTATAAAGGCTGTCTTATGTCAGTTTTGAGCTACACTTTACACATACACAAATTTGTGAATACATGTATGTGTATTTCCGAACACATGCATACATATACAGGTATGGAGATATTTTATTGTATCATAATCTACTATATAATATTATATTTGTCTTATTATATATGACATAACATAACTAACCTTGTCTTCTAAGTGAACTACTATGGAAGTCAGCCCACTTATTTTATAGCTAACAATCACTATGATCCCCTAACTACTACACAGAGAGAGAGCAGTTGTTAAAATTGGTCCCTCCCCTGAAGGAGAGAGCCAGGACTGAGCAACATTAATAAAGAAAACAAATTTATCATCTGGCTTTGCAATTGTCAGCCTACCATTTATTCCAACCACAGAGGGCTTAGTTCATAGACATCTATCCTATTTCTGGCTATGTTAATCACCTCCAAATAGCATCAAGTCACAGCAGTGGGAAGACTGAAGAAAAAATTTTCCCAAATAGGCTATGATTTTCTCTTTTATGACTCAATCCAAGGGTCCACAAACAATAAATAAAATAATAATGAATAACTGCCAACATGTAGAGAAGGTTTTAAGGTTTGGGATATTCTGTATATATCACAATGGAAGGTGTTGAACTTCAATCAGATAAAACTGAGTTGAATGCTCCCACAAATAATTACCAGCTTTGTGACCCTGACTAAGGCAATTAAAGTTTTTGACCTTCAGTTCCTTCATCTGTAAGAGGAATGGGTTTTACTTGGTTACCTCATTTTGTTCATTTTTAAGTAAATGTTATGGACTCAATGACCTTGAACATCCTCTTTCTCTGTCTCTCAGAATCCATGACTACATTTGATGCTATAGCAGATATATCAAAGTCACTACATGCTATGGATGCCAGCTTCCCAGATGCTGTTACTTTTTAGGCCCTTTCTAGTTAATTTTTGTTTAGATTCCTAAAACAGAGAATTTCTCTTCTGCCTTCCACCATTTCTATTTGACTTCTTTGCTCATTCCACTGCACATTTATGCCATTCCTTATTTTAAATATGGAAGAACAATAATCAGGAACAATCCAAAACAAGTATTTTAGCTTCTGGAGTAAAGGGGGAGAACAAGATGCATTCAGCAAAAGAGATTCAATATTAAGTCATGACCTCAGTGGATATTTGATCCATCCAGGGACATGAGTATGTTCTTTCATATTTTGGCTTCCTGAGATGAAGCCTTAGTCATAAATAGATATGAGTTTGGTCAGGTACCCGAAAAGTTAACCATTCCTCATTTAGTCTGTATTTATTGAATTATGTATCTCTCTATAACTCTCAGGAACTAGCCTGTATTTGATTCCCCACTAAATAGTATGATAAATAGCAACACATGATAAACAGAATTTGAAATTTTCTTTTAAACTTAATTAGCCAACTGTGCATATCCTTTGACCCAGCAGTGTTGCTACTGGGTTTGTATCCCAAAGAGAGTTTAAAGAAGGGAAAGGGACCTGTATGTGCAAGAATGTTTGTGGCAGCCCTCTTTGTGGTGGCCAGAAACTGGAAACAGTGGATGCCCATCAACTGGAGAATGGCTGAATAAATTGTGGTATATGAATATTATGGAATATTATTGTTCTGTAAGAAATGACCAGCAGGAGGAATACAGAGAGGCCTGGAGAGACTTACAGGAACTGATGCTGAGTGAAATGAGCAGAACCAGGAGATCATTATATACTTCAACAACAATACTTTGTGATGATCACTTCTGATGGACGTGGCCCTCTCCAATAATGAGATGAAACAAATCAGTTCCAATAGAGCAGTAATGAACTGAACCAATTATACCCAGCTAAAGGACTCTGGGAGATGACTATGAACTACTACCTAGAATTCCCAATCCCTCTATTTTTGTCTGCCTGCATTTTGGAGTTCTTTCACAGGCTAAATGTACTCTATTTCAAAGTCTGATTCTTTTTGTTCAGCAAAACAACTGTTTGGACACGTATACATATATTGTATTTAATTTATACTCTAACATATTTAACATGTATTGGTCGACATGCCATCTGGGGGGGGAGAGGAGGGGAAAATTGGAACAAATGGTTTGGCAATTGTCAATGTTGTAAAATTACCCATGCAAATATCTTATAAATAAAAACTATTATAAAAAAATAAAAATAAATAAACTTAATTAGTCAAGTAATATTAAGCAAATCCTATAAACTTTCTCATCCTCATTTCCTTCATCTTTGAAAAGCCGATATCAAAAACAAAAGTACATATCAAGTTATTGCCAAGTTACTCCAAAGCTCAACTGAAATAATATATATACTTTGCAGCTATAAAGTACCTTATGAATTAGCCAGTTTGTGTTAAAGCACTCACTATGTATGAAGCATAATGAGGAAAAATGTCAGCTATTTTTGAATAGAAATTAATAATAGATAAGTAGTGTTAATTCTCTCGACTTTCCACCATCACTTATTAGAGTCACAGAGCTGGGGAGATTTTCAGAGATTGCCTCATAAGGTATTCCCTGTAGCAATGTCCCTTCCATGTAATTAGCAAACTTCAGCTTGCAGATCTCTAACAAGAGGGAACTCACCACTTCCAATATTTCTTCTAATTTATGAAATAATCTTTCTTAAAGTTCAGGGGGTAGAGAGAAAGAGGTTGTGCAGAAAGTAATTAAGGCCCTGTCCCAACATGATTTCAAGCTTAGTCCTGATGAGGTATCAATGTGGCCATTTGGAGTGGTTTGGGGAATAATAAACCAGAACAATTTGAGACTAGATTGGATTGAAGGAAATGCCTAGAGATTGTTCCTCTGCCTCTTAGGCTGCTTAACTTTCGAAACACAATTAAAAACCTCTCCCAGTTCTTTCTCCCAGTTATCCTCTCCTCACTTTGAAATTAGCTTGACCATATTTTGCTTTTCAATTCAAAATACAAATAAAAAGAGACAGCAGGCCATAGCTTCTAAAGGATAACACTTGAACATAGGATCCAGTTGGATTCAAATCCCTCTCATGATTAGGTGGGTAAGGGTTTTAACATCTCAAATGTAGGCAGTTAATGCAATCTTAAACCCTTTCCAGAACAAAACAATGTACATGTCACATGATATTTCCTCTTATAAGATTTTCTAGGAAAGGATAGTTGTTTTGTCATTGCCTTCTATGGCTCCTTTTACAGATGGGGAAACTGAGGCAAACAGGATTAAGTCCAGTAAGAAATTGAGGCCAGATTTGAACTCATGAAGATGTGTCTTTGTGATTCCAAGCTCAGTGATCTCTTCACTATGTCACCTATCTGCCATATCTGTTTAGTCAAATGGCAACGCCTCAAGGGTGGAGACAATTTCATTTTTGTCTTTATGCTCCCACTATGTGACAGTACAATTATGACTCAGATCTCACTTTCAGACTGTTAATTACAGAACAATGAGTATTTGTGAATGACATTCTTGGAATCATAGGTCAAGAGCAAAAATATTACAATATCATACATATGAACAAATCTCTGTATATATGAACATGCAAATATATACATATATATATATAGTAGATATAATACATATCCTAAGTATATACACACACATATGCACTTGTGTGTGTGTATATATGTGTTATGTGTATACAAGCATAACATATGATAGACATTTATAAATGTTTGGTAAATTGAATTGGGTTTAGAAAATGAGTTGATGGAAACATGTTTGCTCTTAATGGTTCCTAATTCCAATTATACATATATATGCACACATGTACCAATGTAGACACTCTATACATTAAAAACAGAAACATTTATATGGATACACAATACAGAGAGAATACACGTTTTAGATGCACATTATATGGACAACCAGTACAGCATATTAGATGTTTGTAAATGTTTGTTAAATTGAATTTAGAAAGCATTATCAGTGGAAACATGTTTGCCCTTAAATATCCCTAACTCTAATTATCTTAACAGGGAAATTATGGTTCACTTTATGTTATAAATGTAGTTACAATCTCAGTGAATGGCTTTGATGGTTCATTTACTCTCTGAAAATACATGTGCCAGCAATAAAACAAAAACAAAAACAAAAAAGAAAAAAACAAAAAAGAAAACAGTGACAAATAGAGAGACTCACCTTGAAAATCAAGTCCTTTTTTCCATAGCGCAGCTCCTTCAATTGGGCTTGGATCTTTTTGGACTGCAAGAGCAGAATAATAGATTTGTTCCTTAAATCATTTACATTTTAGAACACACAGACAAAAATACAATCATCTCATACAATAGTGTCCCAGTAAATGAGATGCCAAAATCAAACTAAGTTAAAAAAAATAGTGGGGGTCAGATGCGGATAGGGACAATCATATAACATGACAAGGAGAGAGACATCTCAGGTGAATTTAAAACACATAGAAACATTATTTCAGTTGTGATGAGTAGAACCCCCAGAGAGACAGCACAATTTAAATGCTACATGTTCCTAGTGACCTTCCTTTTTCCCTTTAGTTAGAACACTTTCTCCTTTTGAAATAATCTTACATTGTATTTATAGTTTATATTTTCTTCTTTCCTTGCTGGCTTGCTTGCTTGCTTCCTTTCTTTCTTCATTTCTTTCCTCCCTTCCTTTTTCCTTCCCTCCCTTCTTTCCTTCCTTCCTTCTTTGCTCCTTTCCTCCCTTCTTTTGTTTGTTGCATTCTTTCTTCCCTCCCTCCTTCCTTCCTTCCTTCTTTCATTGTCTCTCTGTCTCTGTTTCTCTTTCTCTCCCTCCTTCTCTCTCTCCCCCCTCCTTCCCTCTCTGTCTCTCTCTCTGTCTCTCTTTCTCCTCTGCACATACCTAGCACAGATCCAAATAAATCATAGATCATTAAAAATGTTTGTTGGCTTGAATTGCATAATTAGAGGACTTCTATTCTTTCCCTCTGCTTCACTCAATCAGCTATTCAAAGACAGACTATATAGTTTTATGAGCTAGATATAACTAAGTATGCTTTAGATCAATACCCATAAGAAGTTTGATTGATGTCTTGTCTTTTTTTTTTTTCCTTTAGGAGATGAAATTTTAAACAAGCATTTACTTGCTAATTTTAAAAATAGGTGTTTTGCATTATATATATGTATGTGAGCCCATATGTACATATATATATGCATATTTATTGCATATATATGTGTTTATATATATATATATATATATATATATATATATATATATATACATATATAAACATATTTATATAGCACTTGCTATGTGCCAGGTATTTTGCTAAACATTGTAAACATTATCTCATTTGATCACCACAACCACCCTGAGAGGCAGGTGGTATTATTACCCCATTTTACCGATGAGGAAAATGAAGCAGACAGAAGTGAAATGACTTGCCCAGAGTCATACAGCTAATTAAGTGTCTGAGATCATATTGAACTCTGTATTTTCTAAATCCAAGCCAAGTAGTACCTATAAGAAGGCCCTTTGTGGAGGTTAATTTAGAAGGAAGTATTTATAAATGGAAGATACTAAACATAGAAGTTTTGAAGAAATTTCGCTAAACAGCTTCAGCAGGAGACTAAACAACTTAATAGAGAACTTACATCAGAAGAGATGATTGGCCATATCTTGAGACAAGATGATTATGAAATACATACATTTATGTATATGTGAATGAATAATGCAAAAGGGAAGAAATTGAGGAAAAACATGACTATATTAATCCATAACTGATTTAAATAAAGATAAGAAACTAGGATAATTTAATGCCTTAATTTCCTAGTAGCTGCTTGATTTTGGGGGGCAAGAAATGACAAATGAGAGAAAAGCCTGGACTTTCGGTTAAAAAGACCTGAGTTCAAAGCACACATTAGGAGCTTATAATTTATATGACCTTGAACAGGTAATTTCATCCTTTTGGGAATATGTTTAATTTTTAGCAGTTTTTTTTTTTTATGAATTTAGGACTCCCAAATCCTAGAATAACTTAAGAAGTCCACTGTTCTTCCCTAAACAGGGGAATAAGTCTATGATAATTTAAATTATCTAGTCATAAAGACAGAGCAATCTCTCTTGAAGGTACAAAGGGAGTGATGATACCTACCAGAGGGAACTCAAGAGAATAAAAAATGTTTGTTGAATTTTAGACACAGAAAGCATTAAACAAATGTTACTTATTGCTAATTTTATGAGGGAGGGAGCAGAGGAATGAAATTCCAGTTAGATTCTGGAAATCTGCTACCTGTTGTGACTTAAGGTGTCAGTTCTGTATAGTGGAAAGACCATTAACTCTGGAGTGGATGCTTTAATTAGCAATTGAATTCAAATCCCACTTTTGATACTTTATTATCTATGAAAACTTTGATAAGATACTTAAGCTCCATCAGCCTTAGCTTTTTTACCTATAACATGATTACTGAACTAAAGGGTCTCTTAGTTCAATTAATTTAAGTCTCTTGAAGTCCTTTCTTTATACATTTGTGACTCTATAGCAGGTTATTTCATATTCCTGTCCCTTCTCTATGATCCTCAGTTTCCAAACCTATGGCATCCTTTGCAGGTCTAAAACTCGTTGATTCCAAGATCCTAAAAACAATGCAAATTGAAAATGTATAGATATATTTTGAAATCATTTGCAATTATTTTAAAATCATTTCATTGGATAAAAGATGCCAAAAGAGTATAAAACAGAAGGCACCATCACTGATTTACCACTTAGAGGCTTAGGTATCACAAAACTAGGTGCTCCAGAAAACTATCTGTGGTTTTCAAAACTATGAATTATGATGCACTGGGAGATTCTCCAAGGCGTCAGAAAGAATGGAGGCCCTAGGCTCATTGCTGAACGTTTGGAATAAGTCAATCCAGCTTTGTATCTCAAAGAGTCAGTAATTGCTGTTTCTGACAAATTAGTTACGTGCTTTGCAGTTTCCCTAAGTGTGGTTTTTCTATTTTCCTTGAAGTAGTTGGCAAGTATGAATAGTGATATATAAGAGATAACAAAACCAGAAACCCATATTGTACTTGCCTGGCTGAATAATGGCCTTTCCTAGTCAGTGGGCATAGACATAAACACAGATGTACATGCCCTAATTTAAAGATCCTTTTAAGGAAAGGCTTACCCCCTATCTCTCCCAGAAAGAGAGAGAGACAGACAGACAGAGAGACAGAGAGATGTAGAGACAGAAAGAGTCAGAGACAGAGGCAGAGAGACAGAGAGAGAGACAGAGACAATTCAACAGGGCCATTATTGTCATGGTTGCCAGCTCCAGAAAGATGATTTGCAATCTCTTCCTGCTGTTTCAATATGCTGTTCAGGATTCCTCTGGTGCCAACAGTCTCCTAGGTAAACATGAATTTCTTTTTCCACTTGGCTTAAAAAATGTATACACTAGCACCTTATGCATTCTGAATCACTAGGGAAATGAGCTGTGTCATAGAAATGAATTTTCTAACGTAAATCTATGAATTTAAGTGCCAAAATGTTATTTATTTATGAGAAGCACTGGGACAATATGGCTGAAGTACTACCTAGAATTGGAAAACTTGGGTTCAAACCCCACTTCAGATATTTATTATCATTGTGACATTCTTTCAGATTCAGTTTTCCCACTTAAAAAAAATTTGGATTATAACAACAGGGTTGTGAGGAACAAATAAGATTACATGTATAAAATGTTTTAGACCTTAAAGTATTATACACACATATGTAAATATATATATATATATATATATATATATATATAGGTATGTATATATGTCAATAAGCATACATACACATATATGCATGTATATATAAACATAATGTATATATACATATATCCATTATTAATAGCTACTTGATATTATTATGATAAAAAGTATTTTGGCATTGTAAATAGAGCAATGGACTTGGAATCAGGAAGAAATGGGTTCAAATCTTTCTAAATGCATGATTCTAAATAAAAAATTTCAACTCTTTGAGCCTCAGTTTCCTCATGTAAAGAAAGATGATTAAAAATATTTGCACTTTTAGGGGAAGAAAGGGAGAAAAATTTGGAATACAAAGCTTGCATGGATGAATATTAAAAACTATCTTTGCATATGTTTTGAAAATAAAAAGTTATTAAATTTAAAAAATTGCACTTGGATCATGTTTGTTCTGAGGTACAAGTGAAATAATGTATATAAAAGCCACAAAAAATAGAAGATAAGCTTCTAATAAGTATTAATAACACTTATATAGTGATTTATAAGTGTTATTAATACTTATTAGAAGCTTATCTTCTTTTTTTTTAAATTTTATTTATTTATTTTTTAAATGCACATTGCTTTATGATTCATGTTGGGTGAGAAAAATCAGAACAAAAAAGTAAAAACCATAGGAGAGGGAAAAAAAAAAAAAAAAAACAGAAAACAGTGAATATAGAATGTGCTGATTTGCATTCAATCTCCATAGTTCTCTTTTTGGATACAGATCATCTCTTAATTTTTAATAAAGTTCAAAAAAATTCAAGGACAAGATACCATTTTAATGTTCTATGTTCCATGTATTACTGCACAAGTAGGAAAAAATTAGCTGTTTTCTCTGCTTTTATAAAGCTATTGGGAAGTTAGTTATTACTATTATTCGTTGTCCAGTCATTTTAATCATATCTGCTTCTTTGTGACCCCATTTGGAGTTTTCTTGGCAAAGATATTGAAGTGGTTTGACTTTTCCTTTTCCCAGTTCATTTTACAGATGAGGAAACTGAGGCAGAATTATATGACTTAACCAGGTTCACCTAACTAGTAAATTTCTGAAGGGCTAGATTGGAATTCAGGTCTTTTTGACTCTTCTACTTTGTCATCTAGCTGACTTATCCTAATTATTATTATTAATTATTACTATTGTTACCATGTTACTGAAAACTTTTCAAAATGAAATATACATATAAATATATGTACATATATACTTTTAAAAATACTGAGGATATTACATATCACTTAATTTTTGGCTGATAAACCATATGGATGGTTATCATAGACTACTCTATTATCATGGACCACTGAGTTATTATTGTTCACTCAATTTGTCATTTCTGACTCTTCATAATCTCACTTGGGATTTTCTTAGAAAAAATACTGGAATAGTTTGCTATTTCCTTCACCAGCTCATTTTACAGATGAGAAAACTGAGGCAAATGGAATGAAGTGACTTGCCAGGGTCATCCAAATAAATAAATGTCTGGGTCTAGATTTGAATTGAAGAAGATGAGCTTTCCATTTTCAGGCCCGACACTCTGTCCAGTGTGCATATATTTGTCTGGAATAGATACACAAATGTGTGCATGTGTGTTTGGGGAGGTTTAGGGGGTGTCCATACACTTGGCAAGTACATTTTCATTCTTTCTTGTAATTATCAGCCTATGATTTCTCATCACTCTAATCCTTTCTAATTTGATGTTTGGATTTTTCCAAAGGACTCTGATATCACACTGTTGAATTTGTGAAAACTGCAATGTAAATAAGAATTACTAGATTCTAAATGCAGATTGATAGGGAGCCTTTCTGAATGAAGTTTATGATCTTTGGAATATGGTCTATGCAATATCCATTTTGACTTCTTGAGGCCTTTAGTCGCTGGTCTTTTTTTTTCAGATTCAAACCAACATTTTGTATAGCTGTAAAATGCTGGATAGAAAAGTAAGGGATTACTGTTAGGATTTGAATGTGAATTCTAAGTGGGATTAACTGCAGCATCAGATTTCTTATTTTATATTGTATAATACGCTCATAAGAGAGACAGCCAGAGACTCAGAGAAAAACCAGAGAGACAAAGATAACACAATTTTGATTCTGACTGCTAGGGATACCAACATAACAGATGGGATCTGTAGCATAGTTGTATCAGAGACCAATCACTATAATCCATGTACTGGAATATCAATTTTTTTCTTTAAATCTAAAACCTTTGAACAGTTTCTGAATTTCTGGTATGATACTCAAAAATATGAATGTATTTAAATATGAGCACTTAGCACTAAAATATGAAATATCCTGAAATTAATAATACTGATTATGCATTTGCGTATTCTAAAAAAAAATTGGGAAGAAAATCAAAGTCTTCTCAAGCCAAATCAAGGCAGGGTACTGGCCATCAATTTCTTTTTAACTAATTGTGATAATCCCTTTATTAATATATTTTCCAGCTTCTTTTGGGTGGGAGGCAGCTTTACACAATGACTGGTTGCAGGAATTGAGAATGTTTAGTCTAAAGAAAAGGGTTAGTGTGGTGTGATTCAATCTTCAGATATTTAAACATTTCTCATAGGAAGAGGGATGAGGATTGTTCTCTTTGGAACCAGAGGTCAGAACTAGGAATAATATTTTTCAACTTTTTTTTCTTTTAAAAATATTAATTTAATATTTTTCCCAGTTACATTCAAAACAATTTTATATTTGTTTTTAATACTTTTGAATGCTAGATTAGCCCCACCTGCAATTAAGAAATCATATGTTTAGTTATACAAAACATTTTGATAAGAGTCAAAGTGTGGAAAAAAAAACCCAAAAAACAAAAAAAAAAAACACCTAGATCTCCCACCCTAATGAAAATAAAAACCCTCAAGAGAGAGAGAGAGAGAGTCAGAGACAGAGACACAGAGAGAGATAGAAAGAGAGACAGAGAGACAGAGACAGAGAGAGAGAGACAGAGACAGAGAGAGAGAGAGAAAGAGACAGAGAGAGAGAGACAGAGACAGAGACAGAGAGAGAGAAAGAAAGAAAAGAGAGAGAGAGAAGAGAGAGAGACAGAGAGAGAAAGAGAGAAAGAGACAGAGAGAGAGAGAAGAGAGAAAAGAGAGACAGAGACAGAGAGACAGAAAGAGAGAGAGAGAAGAGAGAGAGAGACAGAGAGAGAGACAGAGACAGAGAGAGTGAGAAAAGAGAAGAGAGAGAAGAGACAGAGACAGAGAGAGAGACAGAAAGAGAGAGAGAGACAGAGACAGAGACAGAGAGACAGAGAGAAAGAGACAGAGAGAGAGAGACAGAGACAGAGACAGAGAGAGAGAAAGAAAGAAAAGAGAGAGAGAGAAGAGAGAGAGACAGAGAGAGAAAGAGAGAAAGAGACAGAGAGAGAGAGAAGAGAGAAAAGAGAGACAGAGACAGAGAGACAGAAAGAGAGAGAGAGAAGAGAGAGAGAGACAGAGAGAGAGACAGAGACAGAGAGAGTGAGAAAAGAGAAGAGAGAGAAGAGACAGAGACAGAGAGAGAGACAGAAAGAGAGAGAGAGACAGAGACAGAGACAGAGAGACAGAGAGAAAGAGACAGAGAGAGAGAGACAGAGACAGAGACAGAGAGAGAGAAAGAAAGAAAAGAGAGAGAGAGAAGAGAGAGAGACAGAGAGAGAAAGAGAGAAAGAGACAGAGAGAGAGAGAAGAGAGAAAAGAGAGACAGAGACAGAGAGACAGAAAGAGAGAGAGAGAAGAGAGAGAGAGACAGAGAGAGAGACAGAGACAGAGAGAGTGAGAAAAGAGAAGAGAGAGAAGAGACAGAGACAGAGAGAGAGACAGAAAGAGAGAGAGAGAGACAGAGACAGAGAGAGTGAGAAAAGAGAAGAGAGAGAAGAGAGAGACAGAGACAGAGAGAGAGACAGAAAGAGAGAGAGAGACAGAGACAGAGAGAGTGAGAAAAGAGAAGAGAGAGAAGAGAGAGACAGAGACAGAGAGAGAGAGACAGAAAGAGAGAGAGAGAGACAGAGAGAGAGACAGAAAGAGAGAGAGAGAGAGAGACAGAGACAGAGAGAGTGAGAAAAGAGAAGAGAGAGAAGAGAGAGACAGAGAAAGAGAAAGAGACAGAGAAAGAGAGATAGAGAAAGAGAGAGAGAGGAGAGAGACAGAAAGAGAGAGGAGAGAGAGAAGAGAGAGAGAGAGACAGACAGAGACAGACAGAGACAGAGAGAGACAGAGAGAGACAGAGACAGAGAGAGAGAGAGAGAGAAGAGAGAGAGAGACAGAGACAGAGACAGCGACAGAGAGATAGAGAGAGAGAGAGAGAAATTAGCAAATGCTTCGATCTGTATTCAGACACAATCAATTCCTTCTCTGGATATAGATAGGATTTTTCATCATAAGTTCTTCAGAGTAGCTGTGGATGATTGTATTACTGAGAATAACAAAGTCATTTACAATAGTCATTTACAAAGTCATCCCAGATCATTGCTATTATTTTGTATACAGTATATTTCACTTTGTTCATGAAGGGTGAGCCAGTTTTTTTTTTTTTTTCTAGGAGTAATATTTTTCTATAAAATTTAACTCAAAATGGAAATGAATGTTCTACCATTAGAGCTGCCCAACGATGATATGGGCTGGCTGTGGAAATAGTGGCTGTAGTTAACTGTTTGGCAGGGATGTTAGAGAGAGAATGGATGTTTCAGAGAAGGGGCTGGATTCTCTGGTTTCTGAAGTCCCTTCCACCCTGTGTCAGGGTAAGGAGGGCAGATGAGTGGAAGCTGACCCTGAGCACAGGCTCCTGCCCACCACTGGGATTTTTTGAGGAAGGCTCTCCCCACATTCTGAGCTCTGGATCAGTCCCAGGAAGGTATTTCTTATGAAGTTTTCATCCTTTCCTATTCCTTGGAAGAACAATATATCCCTTGAATTGAATATATTTTAGTCAACAAGCATTTTGGATACCCAGAAGAAGGGAAGGAGAGACCTGACTGAATGATCCCAAACAACTCATCAGCTTACCAGGCAATTACTTAGGACTAGGAGTAGCAGAGTAGTTGCCAGATCTTCACTGGCACAAGGAACTCTTAAACAGAAAGGCATTACTCAATATGATCCCAGGCCTTAGGAACCTAGGTATGTAAATACATGTCTAAGTTGTACAAAACACTTTTCATATGTTATTGAATTTTTCCCCTTATAAGAACCCTGGGAGAGAAGCATTGTTTAATATGAAACACGTGATTTGCAGAAGGTTATACATTTGGCAAGTATCTGAGGTAAAATTTGAGCCTAGATGTTGCCAGTTCTGTTGTCAGACACTGTGCTATGCACTAGAAATTGAAAGGGAAAAATTATTCCATCATATTAGAGGCAAACAATGTGAATAGAAACAAGTAAATGTAAATTATATGTATATATTGTTAAATAAATATATATGGATCTATGTATGAAATTTGTCATTGTTGTCCATGTGTATCAAGCTCTTTGTAAACTCACAGAGGTTTTTTTTTTTGTTTGTTTGTTTGTTTTGTTTTGTTTTTGTTTTTTTGGTAAAGATACTGAAATGATTTGCTATTTTCTTTTCCAGTGACTTGCCCAGATTCAAACATCTTTTAAGTTTCAGAATCGGGGTTTTAACTATATTTTTCTGAGTACAGGATTAGAGCTCTATCCCCTATCTAGCCACTTTCCAAATATGTGTAATACAATATGTATTTATATATGAATATATACATGTGTGAAAATATAGACATGCATACCTATAAAGATACACATGTGTGTATATTCTTCATATAGCACTTTGAAATTTTAAAAGTTTCAAGAGTTATAAAAGCTTTAGAAATATAATCCTATTTTATCCTCACAGCAACTCTGGGAGGTAAGTGATATTACCATAGAAAACACATTTTACATATTACTTAGTTTTACTTTATAATAAATCTGGTAGTTAGGTATTATTATTATGCCATTTTACAGATGACGAGACTGAGGGCAGATAATGATTAAATTACTTGAGCAGGTTTATCTAGATAATAAGTCTTTGAAGAAGAATTGGAAATCAAATATTAGTGATTCCAGGTTCAGACAACTATCTACTATGTGCAAATGTAGGAAACCAAGTTGAGCCTGCAGGAGAAGGTGATCCTTGGGCTGAGCCTTGAAGGACCAACTAAGAGGTAGAATTGAGGAAGAAGTCCATTCCAAGGTAGGAAGATGAGAAATGGGAAAAATATATTTTTTGTGCCTGTACGTCATAATCCTAAAGACCAATCATCATTGTGTCCAATATTATTACTAAAAATGGAGGTGTGAAAGGGTCACGTTGAATATGTTCTGATTCCAATTCAAAAATATCTGGGTTAAAAAAAAAAATTGTCCCATGTTATTTTCTTGTGATCTAGCCATTTCTTCTGGAAGAAAAAATTCCAATTTATCAACAGTTTCTTTTTTTTTTTTTTTTTTTTTTTTTGATTACAAGCACGACATACCACACCCACCATCACACAGAACAATAAAGAATTCTGCCTACTACACAGTGGAAAGAGCAAATTTCTTCAACATCAACCTTAAAATAGACAAGTAATTTCAACAGTTTTCTTTTTCTTCTGATTCAATGATTGCAACTGCAGAGGAACAGCAATATTGCCATAACTAATAAAAAAAAAAGAATATGAATAAAGATTTGCAATTGAAGAAATTTATAAAATTGCTGTTGAGCTTGAATGCTGCAGCTAAATATACATGTACCTAAATCAAGCCTTCCATCTGCATCAAAAGCACGTCTGTATGAGAATCATGTCTGATCCAGGCTCCCTGGTGTAGAATCTAAACATTTATAAACTTCAAATACAATTTGACTTATTAATGGTACAGCAATGGCTTGTAATCAAAGCACAGCTTGTTAGCTGAAAATAAATAAAAGACTAACTTGTTTATTTGACTAAGATAATTCACGAATTTGCTAATTGCTTTTTCAGCTTTAGACTTTAGAATCAATTTGGGGGGGATTGGAGATGGGGGGAATATGGTAGTTAGCAGGTAGCTGAGAGAACAGATTGCTGGGTCTAAAATGATGAAGACCTGAGTTCAAATCGAAATTTAACCACGTGTATAACCGTGTCATCCTGGACAAAGTGATTAAGCTCTGTTTGCTTCTGTTTCCTTATATGTAAACTGGGAAAAATAATAGCAATTACCTCCTAAGCTGCTGTGAATATTAAATGGAATTTTTAAAAGTTGTAAATGGCTTAGCATAGTGCCAAGCACATAGCACTTTCTATTTTTAAAATTGTTATTATTATTATTATTATTATATGTGTTGTTCCCCCCCCCCCCCAGGCTGGGGTTAAGTGACTTGCCCAGGGTCACACAGCTAGGAAGTGTTAAGTGTCTGAGACCAGATTTGAACTCTGGTCCTCCTGACTTCAAGGCTGGTGCTTTATCCACTGCGCCACCCAGCTGCCCCATATATAAACTTTCTTAACATGGGATCCATTAATTTTCCATATACATATATATATATATATATATATATATACATATATATATATGTAAATTATGTATAAATTATGTATACTCCACTTTGTGAGTGTGTGTGTGTGTGTGTGTGTGTGTGTGCCCCCATGATACATTTTTGTTTCTGTAGCTCTGCCTAATTTTATCTCCAGGGAACACACAAGTCCAATCCCGGGATAAGGTTATCACCATAGGGCTAACTCAAGCTTTGACTGACATATTTTCCTTCAGCCTCCACTCCCCTCTGATGGAGCGCTGGAGGATGGACTATTGAACCCCTCCTAAAGCCTTCCATTGTAAAGGGCATTTGGCATCTGCAGCTCTTTCTGGTTGCAACTCTATAGAACAAACTATCTCTCAGATGGTATCCCATGGTGAACTTCATCCCATATCCCTTCCTTTCCAGGCTACTTTTTTGGTAGTCCTCCCCTTTAAATTGCAAACTCCTTGAAGGCAGGTTCTGTCTCTTTTTATTATTTATAAACCCCAGTGCTTTGCACAAGGCCTGGCACATAATTGGAGTTTAATATTTATTGAATTGAAAAGAATATATGTTTTATATTTAGTGTATATATATATATATATATATGTATCCTTCTTTTATTTTATGCATTTATAAACATTCTCATAAGGGTCCATAGGCTTTAGCATACGGCTAAAGGGTCCTATAACATTCACTCATGCACATAAGAATCCAAATAATATTTGCCTTGTGCAGCATGATAATTGTAGAAATATATATATATATATATATATATAGAATAACTGCACATGTTTAATATGTATTGGATTGTGTGCTGTATAGGGGGGGAAGTGAGGGAAAAAAACTGGAACACAAGTTTTGCAAGGATGAATGTTGAAAATTGTGCATACATTTTGAAAATAAACAGTTTAAAAAAAGGAATCTAAAGCAGAGGATTTGGAAGTGTCAAAGAGATATATTGTCCAACCCTTTCATTTCTCAGAAAAAAATAGTGAGGATGAAACAATTTATTTAAAACCTTTCAGAGAGTGTAAAGAGGATCAATTAACTTCTCCCCAGATCAAAAGCCAGCAGTAAGAAATCACTATCAGAATAATCTCATTAGCTGTGCGAAGCTGGGCCAATCAGAAACTCTCTCAGCCTCTGTTTTCTCTTCTGTAAAATGGAGATATTACCTCATGTGTTTTTGTGAGACACAAGGGAGATAATATGTAAAGTATTTTGCTATAAGAAGTAAGTGCTATAAGAAGTAAGGAATTAGCTAGCTCTATAATCTAGACCTGAAGTTTAGCCATGTTGTTACCTTTCAGTCCTCCTTTTAGCAAGTCTCAAGTCTCCGGACTTTTAAATTAGTGCCCAAGCCTTCCCTTTAACTGTGTATCTTTTTGTGTGTCTGCCTACTTATTGGGAATAATGAAGGGTGTCAGCAATAACCTGCATATTTTTTGGGTTAATGTGCAAAATCTCTTAGCAGGGACTTTGACCATCCTTAAGTACACAGTCTTTGAAAAAATCTTAGTCCTGGATTAAGTCAGAAGACCTGAATTACCATTGGCTCAATTATCTGCTAGACATGTTACCTAGGAGAGATGAATTTACTTCTCCAAAATGGGAATATATCTTGTAATATCTGCCTTAGCAGTGTTGTTAAAGACATCAAATAAGATATTTGAGCTGTCAGCTGCTACATAAATGTAAACTGAGCTAATATATCAGAATCGCTCTTAAGCATTCACTTAGTCCAATAGCAAGATACAATACTAGGTATCATAAGTCCCTAAACTTTTTCTTATTTAAATGTATGGTTGAATTAAGGAAGGTTTTCAAAGAGAAATATAAGGTTTTAAATGGAAGTAGTATAAATGAATGGCTATTCCTTGGGCCTGTGTCTTCTTTCACAAAATGATTAATATGGTAATATGTTTTACATGATTGAACATGTATAATCTATATTAAATTATTTACTATCTTATGGAGGGAAGGAGAGAGAAAATGTGGAAGTAGTTTTTAAAGTGAATGTTTTGTGCAATGATCAACTGTGATAGACTTAGCTCTTCTCAGTAATATAATGATCCAAGACAATTCCAAAAGACTCACGGGTGGAAAATGTTATCCGCATCCCAAAAAAGAACTACGCAGTGTGGTAGATGGGAGCATACTATTTTCCTTTTGGGGGGATTTTATTGTTGTCCTTGTTTCTTTCTTATGGCTTTTCCTTTCTGCTATGATTCTTCTTTCATAACATGATTAAGGTGGAAATTACACATTCAAAATTACACTTCCAAAACCTATATTGGATTGCTTATTGTATTGAGGAAGAGAGAATGTAGGGAGAAAGAAAATTTTATAATTAAAAAATCTTACAAAAATGAATGTTAAAAATATTTTATATGTAATTAGGAAAATACTGTTAAGTGCAATAAACAAATATATCAGAATAAAAATAAAATTAATGTTAAAATTGTCTTTACATATAAATGGAGAAAAGTAAAAATATTATTTAAAAAATAAATGGTTGTTTTATTTGAATACAAGTGATTTTATCATGCTCCAGGGAAAGAAAAACATGTACTGAAAATGCACTGTCAATTTGAGGGAGAAACAGTGAGACAGTGGTGAATAACTGGAGCATGTTCCTTTTTTTTCTATCTATCCAAATATCTTAGCTTTCCACTGATATGTGGTAATCAAAATTTTGGTCTCAGGATCACATTTTTCTTTTTAATTATTGAGAACATTTGATAATGTGGGTGATACCTATCAATATTTACTATGTAAGAAATTAAAATTTCTTAGTATTACTATGAAAATATTTTGACCTTATAGACTCTCTGAAAGTTTCTGATGGTCCTAGGGGTTTGGGCTGAGGAGTTTTTTAGAACCACTTGTATATAGCATTATGATTTAGAAACAAGTTTTTTTCAGAATGAAATAATTCAATGAGGAAACATTATCATCAGTATAGACTCCAATATTTCACCCTCAGGTTTCCCATTCACATTTGGTTTCACTGAACTTCCCCAGGGAGGAATCCAGGGAGAATTTTTTAAATTGATTTTGATATTTCAATCTGTTGGAATGAAACCAGAGCAACCAAGCAGCAGACACATCCAACATCTTCAGATTGTTGTGGGAAAAAATCTCCAATGTCCCCCTATTGTTCTCAGCAAAAATAGGCTACTGAAACCCAGTGGGGCTGGAACATTGTCAGGATGACATATTTGGCACCCCGATTCCTAGACTTTTCTTAAAGCTGGGAGGGTAAGGGCTCCACTCACCTCTTCAGCATGGATTCCACATAACTTGTTTCCTGACAGCAGCTTGTTTTTCAAGCTTTTATTCTGAGAAAAGAACATGGTTATATTACTGAAAAGTGATAAAATATTAAGGATTCCTCTAAATATTTTACAGACATTGCTTTATGGTTTGTACATGGATAAGTTGCTCAAAATGGCAAGTAGAACATAAATAAATTGGAAGCTTCTAAGTCTATAATTAGAGAAGACATTCTACTCCTTCCTCATTGAAAACTTTGGGCAAATTAACATTATAATGTTCATTTAAATGATTAAATAATACGCTTAACATATTCATGGAATTTTAAATTAAAAATTAAATCTAACAATTATTAAAAATCTCCAGTGGTAGAGGGGATAAAGGCAAGATGATGGAGAAAAGGCAGGGACTCACCTGCTCTCCTCACCAAACCCTTCCAAGCACCTTAAAATAATACTTTAAGACAAATTCTGAAGTGGCAGGACCCACAAAAAGATGGCAAAACAATTTTCCAGACCATGATAGTTTAGAAGACCTGAAGAAAGGTCTGTCATACCCATTGATAGTGGAGAGCAATCCAGTAAAGGTTGTATCAATACAGATCAGGCCCCAGCAAATACAGCATAGCCCTTGGGAGCCATGGAATCAATAGTGGCAAAGGTTGCTTCGGGAGCTCTCAGTCCACAGGTGGTAAGGTGGGAAAACTGGTCAGAAGGATGGCACTAATACTCAGATCCAGATGGAGGCTGGGTGGCTATCCAGGACTAGCACAGTAGAGCAGAATTCTTTCTAAAATTTCCAGGGCAGGAAAGAGTACTTAGAGTTGCTCTCAGACCAGAGCACGGGCCAGAAGAATAGTAAACATATTTCTCCTCGGATCATACCACTTTGGCAAAACTAAAAAGTTCCAAGTCCCTAGAAATATCTCTGAAAATGGCTATTCAAAAACCTTGAAACTTGGGATAATGCACCTCCCACCCTGGAAGCAGACTACCACTTTAGCAAAGCCTTAAAAAGTCAGAAAATAGACTGGAAAATATGCAAACAATAGGAAAAATATAAATATGAAAATTACTATAATTATAGAGATCAAAATATATACTCATAAGACAAAAAAGTCAAAATTCTTATATCCAAACAATCTAAGAAAAATATGAGTTTGTCTTAAGGCATGGAAGAGTTCAGAAAGAATTTTAAAAATCAGGAGAGGTAGAAAAATGGGAAAAGAAATGAGAATAAGGCAAAAAATCATGATAAAGAACCAACAGATTGGTAAGGGAGGTAAAAAAATACTCAATAAAATATCACTTTAAAAAACATAATAGCCAAATAGTAAAAGAAGTACAAGCATCTGATGAGGGGAAGGATATCTTGTAAAACAAAATTGTCAAATGGAAAAGGAAAAACAAAAAATCAATGAAGAGAAGAGTACCTTAAAAAACAGAAGAATGACTCTATGAAACATTAAGAAACAATAAAGCAAAACAAAAAGAAAAAAGAAAACAATGAGAAAACAGTTGGAAAACAGATCCAGGAGAGATTATTTTTAATATATTAGACTATGTGAAAACTATGATCAGACAAAAGAGCCTAGACATCATCTTTCAAGAAATTATCAAGGATAACTGTCCTTATATTCTTGAACTAGGAAACAAATTAGAAACTGAAAGAATTCACTGATCATCTCTTGAAAAAAAATCCAAAATGAAAATTCCCAGGAATATTATAGAAAATTTTAGAATTCCCAGGTAAAGAGAAAATATTGCAAGCAGCCAGAAAAAAAAACAATTGAATTATTGTATAGTCACAATTGGAATAACACAAAATTTAGGAGCTTCTATATCAAAGGATCAGAGGACTTAGAATAGTATATTCTAGTTGGAAAAGGAACTAGGATTACAAATGAGAATGACCTATCCAACAAAACTGCGTGTAATCCTTTAAGTGAAAAAAAGATAATCAATGAAATAGAGAACTTTCAAATAGTCTTAATGAAAATTCCAGAGCTGACAGAAAATTTCACTTTCATATATAAAATTCTAGTGCTGCATAAAAAGATAAACAGGAAAAAGAAATGATAAGGATTTATTAAAGTTAAACTATTTACATTTTTAAATGGGAAAAAATATATGTAAGTCAAGAATTTTTTTCGTAAGTGGAGTAGTTGGAGTATACATCGACAGCACAGCAGTGAGTTGAATATGATGGCATGATATCTAAAAATATATATTAAGGGGTGAGCAAGTATGAACTTGGATAAAGGGGGAGATAAAAAAGGGTAAATTGTCTCACACAAAAGAGGCAAGAAAGGTTTTTTAAAGGGGAAGGCAAGATGAGGGAGGTGGCTTACTGTCACTGGAATTGGTGCAGAGGGAATAACACACTCCACTGGATATAAAAATCTATTTTACCCTACAGAAAATAGGAGCAAAAGGGCATAAGGGAAGAGAGGAAGGGTTGGAAGAAGTGGTAGTTAGAAGTAAAATACTTTTGAAGAAGGACAGAGTGAAAAAAAGAATAGAACAAATGGGGTATGGATAGGATTAAAAGAATTATATTAGTTCTTATAATTAGAGAAATGCAAATTTAAACAATTCTGAAGTACTACCTCCAATAGCTAATAGGACAGAAAAGGAAAACAACAATTGTTGGAGGGAATGCAGGAAAACAGACACCAATGAACTGTTGGTAGAAAAGTGAACTGATTCAGCTTTGCTCGGATGATCAATGACCCAAGACAACTCTGAAGAGCTTATAAAAAAATCTCATCAATTCTCACAGAAAGCGCTGATAAACTCTGAATAAAGACTGAAGCATACTTTTTGCTTTATTTTTCTTGCCTTTTCATATTGGCCTGTGTTTTCTTTTACAAAACATATATGGAAATATGTTTTTCATGGCTTCTCATGTATAGTCTATGTGAAATTATTTGCCTTCCATTTCAATGAGAGAGGTAGAGAGGGAAGGAGAGAACTTGAAACGATTTTTAAAAATATTGTAAATTGTTTTTATATCGAATGGGAGAAAATAAAATACTAAGTAGAAAAAATGAGTTACATATATTTTCTTCCTATGTACAAATGTAAATAGTTTAACCCTGATAGGTAGGTATTACTATCAGTTATAAGAAAATTAAGTGCAAGGCCCTGGGATAGGCACTAGGACTTCCAGACAAAACAAAGAAGTTCATGCCTTACAGGCTCATATTATTCTGTTTGTGTTGGTGACTCTTCATGACCCCATTTGTAGGGTTTTGTTTGTTTATTTGTTTGTTTTTGTAATCATATTGAAGTGGTTTGTTGTTTCCTTTGACAATTCTTTTTACAGATGGAGTTAGTTGCAAGGTCACAGGACTCTATCTACTCAATCACCCATCTGCCCTTTTTTGTATTGGAGGAAAATATATAATAAGAAAACTTAAGATAAACAGTAATAAAGACAAATAATATCAAAAGTGAAATGAAAAGAATCAAGTTAGGAATGGTGGAGGGCATCCTTCCCTTTTTAAAAATTTAAATTTCCCACTCCTCAGGTGGCGATGTGGCAGGAGTATTTTAGCTGAGTAAATGTGTTGGGAAGAGTTGCTTTCAGTCCAATCACAGTAATTTCCTACTGCTGCTGTTGTTCAGTCCTGTTTTGGCTTCTTTTTAACTATAGTTGATACTGCTGCAGTTGGATTCATTTTCGGCTTAATTTTCTCGCTTTGTAAAGTATAACTGATAGTAACACCTACCTTTCAGGGTTACACTATTTACATTTCTACATAGGAAGAAGATATATGAACTCATAAGAACTTTCTTATAATTAGGGCAACTGGACTATATATTGACAGAGAGCAAGTATTTTCAATCCTTTAACTATATAAAAGTATGTAAGTATACAAATGTAAATGCAGGAAACAACTCTACATATCTATGCATATGCATAGACAAGTACATGTATATACATATGTTATGTTATATACACATACATATATGTTTAAATATATTAATTGAATTTAGAAAATTTGGGATAAATTATGATATTAGCAAAGAGAATAAGAGCATGTACACTACCACCTAGCTGATCATTTAATTAGTATTATTACCTCCTGGAGATGCAAAGCAAAATGAAATAGGATTCCTGCTCTCTTACAATCTAATGATGGAGACAACATGTAAACAGCTGTGAACAAACAAGTTATATGCAAGCCCATTGGATGATAACCAGCAGAGGGATGGGACTAGCATTAGAGTGAAATGGGAAAAAAAAAAAAAAATCACCTAGAAGCTGTGATTTTTATCTAAGATTTGGAGGAAAATCAATAGGGTCAGAAGATGGAGTGTCTTGTTTAAGAAATAAAAAGTAAGGTAGTGTCACACTGGATGAAAGCATGAAAGAGTGGGCCGGGTTGTTCAACAAATAAGGCACTCCATCTTTAATTTCTGGCACTTTTTTTTTTTGGATTGTCCCCTCTTCTTCCTTCACTCTAATTACTGCTCTCTCTCTGGGTCAATTTAAGTCCCAAATAATCTCTCCTTTTTTATAGGGAGTTTTTCCAAAACCCATTTTAGCTCTAGTTCCTACCACTATTTATTATTTCCTATTATTTTGTATACTTCTTGTTTGTATTTATCTGTTTGAATGTTGTTTTTCACATTAAAGTGTAGGTTTGTTGAGGGCCAGAACTGCCTTTGGCTCTGTCTCTTTTTGTATCCTCAGTGGTTAGCACAGCATATGGCACAAAAGAGGTCTTATTAAAATTTTAGTGACTTTGTGGGAAAAAATATTTCATTATGTTATTAATAACTAATAATTCATTAATATGGATTAAATCAGGTTTTCAGCTGGAAATGTATCTAACCCAATTCTTACGGTAGATATTATCTATGGCTTGTTTTGAATCCTTCCAAAGCCTTTGTTTTTGTTACCCAAATTAAATTAAATGTTTATACTTACTTAATAATACATCTCAAACTGCCCTTTTCTGACAACTACCTAACCATTCAATCACATTTTGCCTTATGACCCTGGGTTTGTTTTTTTTTTTTTTTTTTTTTGGTTGTTTTTTTTTTCCCCGTCTCTCTCCTTTTTTTCTTTCTCTCTCTTTCCTTTGCCAAACAGCCTAATGAAATGCTTTCTAAAATCATTTCAGGTTTTGGATTTTGCTCACTGTTGAGATTTACCAATAATAAATAATTGGTTGTTTTTAATTGTGAGGAAGACATTTTCTCCCTCCCATTTATAACAGTTATCTATGTTAACTTCTACCTATTATTTCTAGAAACACCTATTTCCTCTGAAATAGAACAGTCCCTCAAATACTTAAAGACAAAATACATCAAGTCTTCTCTTTTCAAGACTAAACATTCCCAATTCCTATAACTTATCCTCATAATTGATGCTGTTAACTTTTCCTCAACCCTTTCCATTTTCTTACTGTTCCTTCTGGAGAAGCACCTGAAATACAGAACGCCATCTCCCCGATGTGTCCAACTAGGAAAGGACCAGCAGGTTCTAAGTCCCCCTCATTCTGAAAATTGTGCTCTATTAATGTACCCTAACTTCATATTAACTTTTTTTGCCCCCCTCATTTTATGGATCCCTCATATTGAGCTTGCATCTCAATAATACCTCCTGTGTTGTTTATTTTGTCTAGCTATGGTATCCTCATCAAAAAAAATGAGGAAATACAAAATACTGAGCTTTGTGTCAGGATGGCACCCTGGAGTGACCATGATGGGGGTTGAGGTCCCTTTAAGCTAAGATCTTTTGATTCACAAATCCTGGTCAAAAAGCACCCTTTTGAATTTTGAATTCCAATGATATCCGGGCTTTCCCCACCCCCACTAGATCTGAGCTAACTTGGGTTTTCCCAACCCCCACAAACAGTTTCTTCCTTATCTCAAAACTCATTGAATTCTATTCAATGCTGACCCTGGCTGAAAACCAGCCAGGAGCCTGGGACTCCACCCACCTTCAAGATTATAAAAAAGGAGCTCTGGGGCCCAGTCTCTTTGCAGGAGCCCCCACAAACATGGTATCCTTCCAGCCATGTAAGGGTCCCTGTCCACCCAGCGACCACCTCTGGCCCCGGCGTCTTTCTACCTTTACCCTTACTTCCAAGCCCCAAATAAACTTCTTTTATCAATCTAGGTTTTTGGGCCTATAAATTCCTTTACAGGGGACTCTGTGGCATTACAGACTATCCTTGCGCTGACCCAAAAAGGGGTTCCCCCTTCCCTAACTCTCATCAATCAAAGATTTGTCTCTTAAATTCTCTGAATCTTATTCAAAAAATGTGGATAATACCTGTAGTATCTACCCCAAATGGCTTTATAAAGCTCAAATAACATAATATATAGTTGTCCTTCTAACTCTATTTCTGACGTTCTGGATTGCCATTCTTCTTCTAATGTTTGTTCATCATAGGGTTTTTCTCACTGCTTTTGCCCCCTTATGCTGGACATGATGACCATCGCTGTGGGGAGCATTCATCAAGGGAAGTGTTGTTATTCTTCCCACTGATGAATGCTTCCTGGAGCCTCTGTTTGTTTGAGGAGATCCAGGTTAGCTTTCCTTCATCCCCTCCTTCAACTCTTCCTGACTTTCTGGATTTCAAAAGTGTGCTTCTTAATTCTCTGGTCTCCCCCAGCTCCCATCTTTTCAGCTGGCTTTTGAGTGTTGTCTTCCCCTTGAGGAGAGAGACCTTTTTTGTTGTTTCAATTTGTATACTTAACACTTAGAATAATGCCTAGCATAGATGAAGTGCTTAATAAATGTTTATTTCCTTCTTTACTTTAAAAGTATTTGCAAATCTCAGAATTATATATAAATGTCAAGTAGTAGTAGCAGGAGTAGCAGTAGCAACATGTTAATTATTATTTTCAATATTAAGAAAAAATATAAATGACTGTTAAAGATAATTCTTGCTAGGGAGCAAAGCTTGACCCAACCCCTTCTGCTATTTTATTTTGTTTCTTTTACAATATCTCTCAGGCACAATTTATTACAAAGTCTAGGCATTTGCAGATAATAAATTGAATCAGAAAATCCTTTAAATGCAAAATTTTTCTGAGAGACAATTTCCAAAGTGTCTATAGACCTGGAGTTGGTATAAATGGAACCTGATTCCATTGGATTGAATTTCATTATACCTCTTTCCATTTCATATCAGTTACATCAGGTTGAACAACTCTTACCTCCATGTGTATGAATTATCTCACAAAGTGAGTATATCAGAACAATATCCACTGGTTGGATGGACCAAAGACGATTCTTCATTCTTGTTCAAGTCTAGAAAACTGCTTGGGTTTACCAAGCGGCAAATAAATTGGAAGGCATCTCTTTCTAAGGTAGGACAAGTTGATGTGCAAAATTTAGAAATCTGAGTAATAATTCCAATTTTGTCACTAAGTATCAACTTTTCAGCCCTTGTGATGATTGATTCAATGGTTGATTGTTTGCATTCACAAAGGAAAGAATGCCCTATGACTATTACCCATCACAAGAGAAATCTGAGATCTAAGATTATGAAGTAGTCTTACAGTTCAAAGAAGGCCATATTTGAAGTTGAATCCGGTTGTGAATCTTGGCTTTGATACTCACTACTGGACCCTGGACAAATCACTTTAATATCTCTGCACCTCAGTTTTCTCGTCTATAAAATTCCATTGGAGAAAGTGAGCTTTGGCTCTATAGCTATCACTGATGCAACTATGATGGCTCTGCTCATTTTGTGACTCCGAATAAATAAGGTGCCCATTTTGAGCCAAAGTTTCCTCAAAAATAAAATGGAAAGAATGAAGAAGATATTGCTTGAAGCCCCTTCCCAATCTCTCATTTTATGATTCTAGAACCAAATATTATTTCCTTGGCTGTTTCTATTCAACAGTCATTGAATGTCTGCCAAAGACATTAACCAGCTCATATGAATCTGATTGTTTCTTCACTCAGTAAACTGCTAAAAGGGTTTATTTCAAACCATTGTTCTACTACTAGGTCCCAGTAGGGGGAAAATCTATTTGCAATTCAATTCCATGCAACAAACATTATTATACTAAGTGCCTATTATATGCAAGGTACTGGCACTGTGGTACCAGACATTAGAGACACTGAGATTAAAAGTGACAGCCCCTGCCCTTAAAGAGGTTACTGACTAATGGTGGGGAGATGACATATACACCAATAAGCATGCCATAAAATATAATGAAATGGAGGCAAAAGAGAGGAAGACAAAGTATTATGACAATTCTAAGCAATAGAAATGAGATTGATGAGGAGGACAGTGATGTGGTAAGAGGTAGAACAAGCAGGAAACTAGTTTTCCTAGCACAGGGAGCATATAAACTGAAGGAAGAAAGAGAGAGAGATTTAAATTAATGAAGAATTTCTTGAAATCTTCAACTATTTCTAATTCTCACAAGGATATGATTTTCATCTTGTCATTTAATTAAACATTTATAAAAATTTTATTATTTATATATACACATATAATATGTAAATAATACATTATATTATATAATATGTATCATATTATAATATAAATGTTAAATATTTATAATATTATATATATATATATATATATTAATTATATGTTTTATATAACATTAAATAAATGTTTATAAATTAAATGTTAAGAAAATGTTTTCTACTTTCCTTTTTTTTTTTAATCCCTACTCCCTCTTGCCTCATCTTCATTCCAATCAAAGTAGCCTTCTAGCCAATTAAATGTTAATAGAAACAAAGTTCAAACAACAGATAAGAGGTAGAAAATGAATTGTCACAGCTATGTAGTAGACCTTAATCAAGCCACTGTCAGACATCCCAGGACAACAGATGAGAACCATAGGTCTGTCGGAGAGCCAAGATGATTTCTTTTCTCTCCCACACCTCTTGAGCATCAGGTAGTGACCAATCCCTTGTATTATAACAATGGGAAAGACAAGGCATTGGTAATTATAAGAAATAGTATAAAGAAAGGCTCTTTAGAAAAGAAATCTTAATCCCATCCCCATGTGTGTAACCATCCCATCCCATCTAAGGCAGATGATTATAATAATAGATATCTATATTGAGCTTATTTAGTAGTAAACACAATGCTAAATATTTTGCAATTATTTTATTTGATCTTCATGATGACTCAGAGAGAAGGGCTATTATTATCTACATTTTTAAAATGAGAAGATTGCTGCAAAACTAGTTGTAAGTGATTTACTCTGGGTCACACAGCTAGTAAGTGTCAGAGGCTGAACTTAAACTCAGATCTTCCTGACTCCAGGTTTAGACACCTACCAGTCTGATTATATTTGTTATATTAAGGCTACCAGGCTTTCTGGGAGTGGAGATATATTTTATTCAGAGTTCTATTTACAGTATTGTCAATGTGTATAAAGAATTCCGGTCATGCTGGTAGGAAAATGGGTGAGGAAGGACCACTGCATAGTTTTGACCTGTATTGAATCTTTTATCTCTTATTTTATATCTTGAACTTAGTTTCAGTTAAAACCAAATATAAATCCTGATTCTAAGATGATGGACTTGATGTAGAATGAAACATTTTTCAATATGTCAAATGTGTGAATACATTTTGCTTGAAAAACATAATTAGCAGTGATGAATTTATAATCCTCACATATATATGTATTTATATGTATGTATATATATATATATATATATATATATATATAATAGGCATATATAGGTCTATATCTATAGCTATATATATGTATATCCATATGTGCATACATATACATATATAGTAAAGCTATATATATATGTATATATATATACACACATATACACATACACATATGCATATGTATGTATATAAGTGTCTATAGTTGTTAGAAGATTACACATTATGGGGGAATTAAAATATAAATTCTTGTTCATTTAAAAAAAGTTTAAAAAATTATTTGTTTTCACACCTTTATTATTTTTGTGACTCTGGAGAAGTCACTTAACTCCTCCTAGACTCAGTTTTCACATCTTCAAGATGAGGGTAATAATATGACCTTTCCTGGCATGGTTGTTAGGATCAAATGAGATCATCTATGTAAAAATGCTTTAGAAACCTCAGCCTCCTAAAAGAAGTTCAACTTTCTTCATCATCATTCTGCCCAAAACGTCAGCTCTCAACATTAAAGTCAGTTTTGACTGCATCCTTTCCCTCACCACTCTTTATTTTCCTTTGTAATACATTCATATTCATTCCTTTTTTTGTTTTATTCGCATCATTACAACTATTTCAGGGCCTAAGTAATCTGATGCAGAGCCTAGTGAAAATGGCGTGTTCCAATTGTTCTTAAATCTAGTATGCCCTCCCTGAAGGGAGCGATTCTTTTTCTTTTTACTTGTATCATCAGATTTTGAGATAATTGAGGGCAGAAGTTGTCTTGTCTTTTGCAATATTGTCTGTGCCTGAGAACATGTAGGTACTTAATAAATGCTTATTGACTGACTAATATATTATTTAGCATAATGCCTACAACATAATAAATATTTAATAAATTCTTTCTTTTTTATTCTTTCTTATTTTCTTTCTTCCCTTCCTTCCTCCTCCTTAACATAACCCTCTCTTCTTTCTTCCTCCCTTCCTCCCTTCCTCCCTCCCTTCCTTCCTTCCTCCCTCCCTTCCTTCCCTCCCCTTTCTGTCTCTCCCTCCTGTCCTTCCTTCTTCCTTCTTAGAGATCCATAATGTTTATCTTATCCTAAAGACCAATTCTTAAAGGAAGGTGTTAAGTGAGATATCTTGTGAGCAAGGAAAGCCCAGTACCTGTAGATAATGGCTTTTAGAATGTGCATTAATTTTCCTTGAGGGTAAAAAAAAGTGCTTATCAGACCTTTAATTGAAATCTTATCTCTTTCCATTCCCACATTCCAGGGCAAAAACAAGACATATCCTGTGTCATAGCAGTTTCCTATGGACCATCTCTAATAGAAATAATAGAATACATATGTCAACATACATAAATCAATGCAGTCATGATACCTTAAATTTGTGGAGTGTCTTTCTTTCCTTTCAAATCCCTATTTACTCAGTCACATCACTTGATTTTCACATTTATCCTGTTAGCAAGTTATAGCTGTTAAGGAAATTAAGCCTCAGAGGAGAGAATTAATAAATGAATAAAAAGCTACTAAGTTCTTATTTGTCAGGCACTGTACTAAACATAGGAATAAATCCCCTCACTTCTGACAAAAATAAACAAAGGCAAACCAATCCTTCTTGAAGTTATATCTCAGAGTAGAGAAATGTTATCCTGGGAAGGCCATTTGGGTATAGGAAGTCAAAGATATGATAACTTGACAAGCATTTCTAGGAATCCAAGTTTTTATTTGATTAGGAGCACCGATTTAGATTTGAGAGGGAACTTAAAGGGCATTAAGTCTTACCACTTCTCTTTTTGAAGATAAAGAAACTGAGGGTGGTAGAAATTAAATGACTTTCCCAGAGTCCCAGAGTTAGTTCCTGAAGCAGGATTTGAACCTTGTAATTATTTCCAAATTTAGAGGTGGAAAATGGAAGAGAACCATGACAGTAAGCTGGTAACAGAACAACCTGACTTGTTTGGGTTGAGGAGACAGAGAATCAATCAGAACCAATCAGAAGTCTAGACTCAGAGAAAGGGAGTTGTGGGGATCCAGGTCCAGTTTAGGGTCAGAACATATGACCAGATAACAATGTAATAATTTACATTAGGCATTAGTCACTTAAATCAGGCATATACATGGGTGCCACATGTATTACCACAAAGAAATAATAATTAAGACACAATTTCATAAATAGTCGGGGGGTCAGTCATTCTAAGCAACTGGAAAATCATTGAATTGAGCTAAGTCAAAAGCATTTCCCATAACTGGGAAGGCCGAGTGCTGCCTGCTCCTGAAAGATGTCCAAGATAGGCAGTGATTAATCACACAGACTGTCACACAGATGGCCTAATGGTGCTTGAGAACTACACAGAAGAGGGTAAGTTTCTCCCAGAGGCCTGAGTTGTGGAAGCCCCTGCAGCAAACTAAAGAAAACAACCACTAGAGGGAAATGAAGGGCACAGATGATGGAGAAGAATGAGCACTAGATGCTTCCCAATTCAGTGACATGCAAAATCAGCAGTGGCCAAAAGCACTTAATGTTGCTTGACAGCCTGGAGGTGCTTGGAGCAAAACGAGACTTTGGTGGGCTTGGGGAATGGATGGGAGCGAGTTTTGTCTCTATCACTGATCAGTAGTTTTCAGGTGGCAATGTGTGTGGACATCGGACAGCTTGAATGTTCTGCAGGGAGTAAGCTACCAGATCAGTTATATAGGCTGAGCCTGGAAGCAACAGCCATTTTATTTAATGTTTTCCAAACACGACCTTCTCTCCAGTTTAATAGCTCTTGTTATTCAACAAATGTTTAAGTGCCTACTGTGTGCTCAGCGATTTAGTATAATCCACTTCAGTTAGAATTTATTAACTATCTACCATGTACCAGAAGCAAAGAAGGACTTCGATTATACAAAGAGAAGAACAAAACAGTCATTGTCCTCCAGGAACTGAGCTAAGGACTGAGAAAGACACAAAAATTAAATTGTCTATATTTTAGCCATCTTGTGTATTATGATGCTGTTCATATCTTACTGTTGGTGACCCCATCTTGGGTTTTTTGTTTTTTGTTTTTTTTTTTTTTTTTTGGCAAAGATACTAGAGTGGTTTTCCATTTCTTTCTTTAGCTCATTTGGTAGATGAGGAAACTGGGGTAAATAGGGTGAAGTGACTTATCTAGGGTCATAGAGGTAGTGTCTGAGGCCAGATTTGCACTCAAGTTTTCCTAAGTCCAGACCTTGCACTCAATGCACTATGGTGCCAGCTTGCTACCCATAGTGTTAATATTAATCATTGTAAAGGGCTAGAACTGAGCAAATGCACTTGGATAATGGAGCATGTGAGGCTAATTGCCAATTGGACAATTCTCTATTAATATGTTTGAAGGATGACCCTCTCCAACTATTCAGTGCTGGCTGGATCAGAGGGTGTGGACAAAGAAGGGGAAGGACATGCGTGGGTGGAGTAGGAGGAGGAAATTGAGGCATTCTCCTGGTGGTGGAGAAAGAGGAAGGAGGTGTGGAGATTGCTAGATCTAATCCCCTGACAGAGACCTCAAAAGACCAAGAATAAAGACTTTTGATTATCCTGACTCCGGCTGATTTCTGGGAAGACAGAGCTCCAGCAAACATAATAATAATAACAACAACAACAACAACAACAACAATAATAATAATAATAATAATAATAATAATAATAATAATAATAATAACAATAATAATAATAGTTATAAGTAATTATACACACACATATAAAACATATATAGCTTTGCTTATATACATATATATAACTTTAGCTTTTATTAAATATATACATATAATCTATTACATTATATAATATATATTTATGGGAAGTCATTTCAAGAGAGACTATTCATGATAGAGAAGATAAATAGTGGGTGATAAAGTTTATACATAGTATATATAATTAATCTTAAACTTTAGCTTTTATTAAATTACATGTATATATTTAATAAAAGCTAAATTTTACTCTTTTTCTTTCTTTGTAAATATATATATATATATATATATATATCACATGGTTTTACTTACTTTAAAATGCTGTATCATATCAGTATATCTATCTATCTTTCTCTAGAGCTATCTACAAATGCTTCAAAAAATTACCTTCTAGAGGCATTATTGTTTCTTTTTTATAGATATGGAAATTGAGGCTGAGGAAGCTTCAGTGACAAGTGTTAATTCACCTAGCTAGCAAGTAGTTGAGATAGATTTTTTATTTATTTTATTTTTAATTTATAGAATAAAAACACATTTCCATAACATAGTATAATAAAAAAAGTTGAAATTCCAATTCTATTTGTATAACTTTGTATTCATGTTAAATATAACAAAGGGATCAGATAGATTTTGTTTATTCCTCTCCCCCCAGTCTTACTGAATCCATCAGTCTCCCCTGTCTGCCATGTTCTATTTTCTGGCAGGCCAAATCCCAGCTCATCTTTATACTAAATAGGCCATATTTGGCACCATATTTTCAGTAAGATATTGGAGAGTGTCTAGAGGAGTATCATCAGTATGAAGGGCTTTGAGATAGGATGAAGAAAGGACCAATGATTATTATGTGGACAAGACTTAAATGGAAGTTTTATAAATGTCCAAGTATTTGAAGGATATTCAAGTGAAAGAAGCATTAGATTCGCTCTGTTTGACTTTAGAAACTTGAAATAAGTACAATGAAGAGGAGCTAAAGATATATATGAAAATATAAGCTTAATATAAAGGACAAACTTCCTAACTTTTTAGTGTTCCCATCACTGAATGATAGCACAGTAAGCTCCCTATTACTGGATGTCTTTAAGAAAGGAAGAGTTCACCACTTATGGGAACTATTATAAAGAAGACATCTGCTCAGAAAGGGACTAGACTCAGCGTCCCCTGGGGTTTCTTCTAATTTTGAGATTCTGTAACATTCAATTGCTTACAGAGAACTTCAATGAATCAATGACATTCAATCGTGTTCAAAATTCTTTTTGTTACTTTTTAAAAACCAATTCAGTAAATATTTATTAACTAAATGCTTTGTGTAAGACCCTTGGATATACTCTAAGCAACATGCACAAAATAAAATGCTCCCTCTCCCTACAGATTTTCTATTCTATTGGAAGGATAAAATATGGACATATGTAAATGAAAAGTGACAGGAAGTCATTTCAAGAAAGAGTACTAATGGTTGAGGGTAAACATGCTTTAAGGTGAATTAGGAATTGTATAAAGCTCAGGTGAAGAGATAATAAATTTCAGACATGGGACCCCTTGAACAGAAATGGTAAATGGAATGTCAGGGGAGCAGAATGCTTAGCAGGTTCATTGGAGGGGACAGATAATGCAGGGGAGGAATATGACATAAAACTTGCAAGTTTCACAGTGGATGATGAACAAATATTTATGTACTGATTTTACTCTTTGTATTTATGGCAATCCCATATTCATTGCCTATATTTGAAGACTCGGTATTAGTGAGATTTATTTATATTACTCTATAGTCCTCACATTTGTTCCTTCCACATTATTCTTTAAAGTTACTATCTTTAAGTTTATATCCAAACATATATATATATATATATATATATATATATATATATATATATATATATATATATATATATCTTGTATGTACAAAATTGCTTGGATGATGTCTTCCTCATTAGACTATAAGAGAAGAGATAGTATATATTCTTTCATCTTTGGCTATTAATGCAGTTCTTAATTCTTCCTTCAGTTTTGAAGAGGACCAATAACATCCACCGATAATGTCTTGATTTGTGTGTAAATTGACTTTAAATGAGGCAAAGTCTTTTTCTGTCTCTTTGTATCAACAAACTCTGGTGGCAGAATGAAAATCAAGACAACTTGTGCTGGCCAAGGATGCAGTGGATGGTTTTACCATCTTCAGTGTCTAACCAAGCTCTAAGTGCTGAACATCTATTTATTTGACTGTTGCTGTCAGGTCCTCAATCAGGGCCTCAGTCAATATGGACATTTACAACAGCTTCCAAATATGTATGTCTGCCAAGACACTTCCTACTCCAATGTCTCCTTCATACCAATGCCAGACTAATGTTTTTTCTTATATAGATTTTTCCATCTCATTTTCCTGTTCAAAAAACATTCATGACTTCCCATTGCCTAACAAGCAAAGTTCAAATATATCTTCTTAGGATTAAGATCTTCTATATATGGGTGGGGGAACTTCTGGCATGCTAGTTATATAAGGCCTGCAAAGTACAAAAGGTACAAAAACCTTCTACTGGTTAAGTTCTATAAGGTGACAATTTTACATGGCCCTCCAATGGCATTTTACACACACACACACACACACACACACACACACACACACACACACACACACAAATGGCCCTTGGAAGAAGAAAAGGTTCCTCATTCCTGCTCTAATTTCTGGTTTTTCATTATCAGGCTTTTGTTTTGTATTTCTCTTATGAATTTATGGTTCATTTTTTCAGCAGGATTATTTATATGTCATATTTCTATATTGGATTATATGTCCTCTAAAGGCAAAGACGATATTGTCTAAATTTTGTACTAGCATCAGTCACACAGAAATATTTCTAGAAATGAAGGGGTTGTGAAGGCAAAGGAGCTGTTGACTTCTTTCTAAGGAATAATCACCATTTAATCCTTCATTATTTCTCCAAGCCCAAAACCTAAAGCACTTTTTAGTAGTTCTATCACACAAAACTCTTTTTGGGGAAAAAATAATAATAAAGAGAATACAAAGTCACAGAGAAACAAAATAGCCTCATCCTCCCTATCTTATCCCCATACCTATACACCAGGAAACTATCACCTCCTGAATAACTCCCTTTTCCCCCATCAAATTGCAAGGCCACAACATTTTTAAGAGTGCTAATTATTAGCCCAAAGAGCTCGCTATCAACTTTGACCTGACCTTGGAATAACTTTTTTCTAAAAATCAAAAACCTGTATTTCCTCAGCAATGTTACCAACTTCAACAATTCAATTGCCAACTAACCTACAGAATATCTATATTCCATCTGTCCAAGTCATATCATGCAGTCTTTCATCCCATTGTTCTTAAAACAAAAATAACAAGAACCATCTTTATTTTAACCCAAATATTTTCTACAAGAAACAAAAAAGTAGCAGATAGTAATACCTCTAAATGAGTACTATAAATGCAGAAGCGAAGCCAGAACTTGAGTTTCAGAGCACTGTTTTATATCTTGGTAGGTAGGAGTTACATTCCCAGAAGGTGAGAATGTGCTCACACCAGAAACACACCGGCAGATTTCAGAGTAAATTCCATGGTGACTTGTGTTTGCACTGGAATTATTCCAAACTCTATCTCCTTTCCTTGTTCTCTCCCATGTTTGGGACCATTTCTGCAAAAAAAAATCATCTTTCCCAGTTCTCCTCTAGGTAGGTGATAATCTCCCATGGCTTTAGTGCAAAAGCAAAGACTCAAGGGAAAAACAAACAAACAAACAACAACAACAACAACAACAACAACAACAACAACAACAACAACAACAACAACAACAACAAAAACAGACAAAACTCACTTCATTGAATGAGCCAGACTACCTCCAAACTTCTGCAGCACAAATACAATCTCTAGTCACTCACCATGTAAACTTATATTTCTAACAAATTCCCAGGGGCGATGAAGGGGAATGATTGTTGATCTTTCATTCTCAAAGAGGGAAAGTATTAGCAGCTGCCCAGCCTGGGGTGTCAGCCTCTGAAGTCTTAATGGCCCAACCTGTTGTCCATAATTATATTGTGATGAAGCATGACTCCATGAGGCTATGTCTGTGATTCTCCTGAGCCCAGTTTGTATCAACAGCAACTGCAACAACAGTTGACCTTTTAATAGTGCTTTAAATCTTGCAAATTGAGACCCAGCATGCTCATGCCACAATGCAAGCAGTAATATCTCCATTTTACAGATGATTAAACTGAGGCTTAGAAAATTGAAATGACTTGGCCAGCCTCAAATGCCTGACTAGAGGCAAAGCAAAGATTTGAGGCAAATCCCTCTGATTGTAATCCAACACTTGTCTCAAAACAATATGCTGTCTCTACCATTTGTAATCCTCCTATACTCTACCAGAAATTTAGGATTTTGCTCTGTACAGAATTTTTGGATAAATATAGAGTTCCCATAAATTAGAGGATCACAGAGTCCATCAAAAGGAACACCTAAAAAATCACAAACCTTGGATTTAGCATTAAGTATGAATTCTAAACATAGCTATGGTAGCTACTGTCTTATCACAATTCTGTACAAAGTAATAAGGAAAGAAAGATAGGCTTTGGATTGAATGCTGACTAATCAATTCACACAATAAAGGTGTAATCATTGAAATGAAGTAGTACAGTGGGGGTAGAGTTAGCACCTACACTGTATAGGACTTAGAACTTTCTATTTTCAAGCTTGATAAAAAAACAACTCATAACTCTGTTTTCACTTCTATTGTTCAATTTGCCCTCATCCCAGTAGATTTAGGTTTAGTTTCCCAGAGATAGCCCATTACTACTAATTTATATTCAGACTCCCTTGGAGGGGGGCAGCTAGGTGGTGCAGTGGATAGAGCACCAGCCTTGAAGTCAGGAGGACCAGAGTTCAAATCTGGTCTCAGGCACTTAAACACTTCCTAGCTGTGTGACCCTGGGCAAGTCACTTAACCCCAGCCTCAGGAAAAGAAAAAAAAAAAAAAAAAAAAAAAACAGAAAAAAAAAAATCAAACTCCCTTAGGGTTCTAAGGGTTATATTATTAAGACAAAATATATTTCTATTTATCATTCTAGATCTCTGTTCCCTATCAATATTTTTTAATTTACATAATCATCCATTAGTAATAATAAGTTTTGTATCTCAAGCATTATCATTACTTAGTAATAAAGCAAATAAAATAATATAATAAAGAACATTATATTAAAACAACTAAATAAATAGTAAAAAATACTATGCTGCACTTTTAAACCCAGGTTGTACTCTTTCATCAAAGCACCAAGTAGATACAGAAGAATGGGTGTGTATATACACACAGAGAGAGAGAGAGAGAGAGAGAGAGAGAGAGAGAGAGAGAGAGAGAGAGAGGAAGCTGGTAGAGAAGCCTATAAGATAGGAAAACTTATGTGCTTAGGGGCAAATCACAACTTTAGGCTTCAGATTATGGGCCCACTCCCGAACATTATTTACACCATACATTGCATAGCTATGGACACTTAGTTTTCTCTCTTCTCTGAGACAATATTTATAAATTTTTTGAGCCAAAAATGGGTTTTTAGCTCTTAATGTGTTTTATTTAAGCCAGAGAATTGCTAAATTCATCAAACTGACAGTCTTTAGGCTATATGAACCAACAGAACAGAGTATACACTGACAGAGTTGGCCATTTCACCAAGCTATCACATGCAAAATCTCTTCAGTATTTTCTTCTCCAGCCATAGGTAGCAGCTGAGAACTATCCTTTGTAACAGCTTTCTGCAAGTCTGGTAGCTTTGCAGAGCAAGAGCTTTCCCTAATATCTCTGGCCAATGAAACCAATTGGCCCTGACCGATCAGACATCCCTTTCTCAGCTGCTTCCCTTTCACTGTCTTTGCTCTTCATCTTGCCCCTGACATCCTCATTTCTTTTCTATTTCCTCTTCCTTTCACTTTTTTTTTTTTTTTTTTTTTTTTTTGCTGCTCTTGGGGTAATTATACTTTAATGTTTTAAATGAGAACCTCTTGAGTCTCAGTATATCACCTATTATTTAAAGAGCCATCACTTTCCAATTTTTCCCATCAAACTACAATACTCAATATGATTTTTTTTTTTGCTTTTTCTTTTAAATTCTTTAGTCAGAAAACATGTATATACAAATTAGGTCAGGGATACATTGTTCCTCCTCTTACTTAAGTCAACAACAATTTAATGTTCTTCCATGCCCTCAAAGCTGTTTCTTGATAATTATTTTTATATAGTTGATAAATCGTTCTACACAAATGAGATATTGCTCTACTTTGTTTCAAATAAATCCAAGTCCACAAATCCAAATCAAAGATCATTTTCTCTTCACAATTATCCAAAATCACATTTGAAAACTCTTTCTTCACATATTTTTACTGTGTGTTAAAGAAAGGTTCCCCCCACTTTTATTAGGTTTTCAAATGTCCTTCGATAATAGCAGAAATGTTTTATACCCTTCATCTATAGAAATCTCTTAATTTACACATATGTATGCACATACACACACACCAAAAACAACATCTTCTTCCTTGTCCTTCCTAATAATTATCTTCTCCATGGGAACAAGTCCTCAAAGAGAAAGCATACCTTACAAAGAGATAATAAATCTAAGACTTTCAACTCCTGTCTCTTTTCTGCATCTTCTATTTTCTCCTGTTGCCTAAGATTTCCTTGCTTAGCATCTCTACCTATTAAAATTAATCTTTGTTAAAAAGATCTACGCATTGATACTACTATACACCTCTCAAAGATTAATGGAAAAGATAATAATGAATGTTGCAAGACATGTGGGAAAAGTGGAATACCAATACATTATTGATAGAGTTGTGAACTAATCCAAACATTCTAGAGAGCAATATGGAACTATAACCAAAGGGCTATCAAAATGTGCATACCTTTTGATCCAACAGTGTTTCTACTGAACCTGTATCACAAAGAGATTATAAGGAGGGAAAGGGATCCACATGTGCAAAAATGTTTGTGGCAGCCCTCTTTGCAGTAGCCAGAAACTGAAAACTGAGTGGATGTCCATCTGTTGGAGAATGGTTGAATAAAGTGTGGTATATGAAGGTTATGGAATATTATTGCTCTGTAAGAAATGACCAGCAGGATGATTTCAGAAAGGCCTGGAGAGACTTACATGAACTGATGCAGAAATGAAATGAGCAAAGCCAGGAGATCATTGTACACGGCAACAATAAGATTATGTGATAATCATTTGTGATGGACAATGTTCTCTTCAAGGGTGAGATGATTCAAGACTGGATCAAAAAACAGAACCCTACAATATGTTGTTTACAGGAAACACACTTAAAGCAGGGAGATATATACAGAGTCAAGGTAAAAGGTTGGAGCAGAATCTATTATGCTTCAGGTAAAGCCAAAAAAGCAGGGGTAGCTATCCTTATCTCAGATCAAGCAAAAGCAGAAGTAGATCTTGTTAAAAGAGATAAGGAAGGAAACTATCTCCTGCTGAAAGGTAGCATAAACAATGAAGCCATATCGATACTAAACATATATGCACCAAGTGGTATAGCATCTAACTTTCTAAAGGAAAAGTTAAGAGAATTGCAAGAAGAAATAGACAGTAAAACTATAATAGTGGGAGATCTCAACCTTGCACTCTCAGATTTAGACAAATCAAACCACAAAACAAACAAGAAAGAAATTTAAAAAGTAAATAGAACATTAGAAAAACTAGGTATGATAGACCTTTGGAGAAAACTGAATGGCAATAGAAAGGAATATACTTTCTTCTCAGCAGTTCATGGATCCTATACAAAAATAGACCATATATTAGGACATAAAGATCTCAAAATTAAATGTAGGAAGGCAGAAATAATAAATGCCTTCTTCTCAGATCACAATGCAATAAAAGCTACATTCAGTAAAAAGTTAGGGGTAAATAGACCAAAAAGTAATTGGAAACTGCATAATCTCATCTTAAAGAATGACTGGGTGAAAGAGCAAATTATAGAAACAATTAATAATTTCACCCAAAATAATGACAATGATGAGACATCATACCAAAATCTGTGGGATGCAGCTAAAGCGGTAATAAGGGGAAATTTTATATCTTTAGAGGCTTATTTGAAGAAAATAGAGAAAGAGAAGTTTAACGAATTGGGCTTGCAACTTTAAAAGCTAGAAAAAGACCAAATTAAAAACCCCCAATCAAAAATTAAACTTGAAATACAAAAATTAAAAGGAGAAATCAATAATATTGAAAGTAAAAAAACTATAGAATTAATAAATAAAACCAAGAGTTGTTTTATGAAAAAGCCAATAAGATAGATAAACCTTTGGTAAATCTGATCAGAAAAAAGAAAGAGGAAAATCAAATTGTTAGTCTTACAAATGAAAAGGGGGATCTTTCCACCAATGAAGAGGAAATTAGAGAAATAATGAGTTACTTTGCCCAACTTTATGCCAATAAATTTGATAACTTAAGTGAAATGGATGACTTCCTCCAAAAATATAGGCTCTCTAGATTAACAGAGGAGGAGATAAATTGCTTAAATAGTCCCATTTCAGAAAAAGAAATAGAACAAGCTATTAACTCCCCAGGAAAAAATCCCCAGGACCAGATGGATTTACATTTGGATTCTACCAAACATTTAAAGAACAATTAGCCCCAATGTTATATAAACTATTTGAAAAAATAGGGGATGAAGGAGTCCTACCAAACTCCTTTTATGACACAGACATGGTACTGATACCTAAACCAGGTAGATCGAAAACTGAGAAAGAAAATTATAGACCAATATCCTTAATGAATATTGATGCTAAAATCTTAAATAAGATATTAGCAAAAAGACTTCAGAAAATCATCCCCAGGATAATACACTATGATCAAGTAGGATTTATACCAGGAATGCAGGTTTAATATTAGGAAAACTATTAGTATAATTGACCATATTAATAATCAAATTAATAAGAACCATATGATCATCTCAATAGATGCAGAACAAGCATTTGACAAAATCCAACATCCATTCCTACTAAAAACTCTTGAGAGTATAGGAATAAACGGACTATTCCTTAGAATAATCAGGAGCATATATTTAAGACTGTCAGTAAGCATAATATGCAATAGAAATAAACTGCAACCTTTCCCAGTAAGATCAGGAGTGAAACAAGGTTGCCCACTATCACCATTACTATTCAATATAGTACTAGAAATGCTAGCCTCGGCAATAAGAGGCGAGAAAGAGATTCAAGGAATTAGAGTAGGAAATGAGGAAATCAAACTATCACTAGTTGCAGATGACATGATGGTATACTTAGAGAACCCCAAAGACTCTGCTAAAAAGCTATTAGAAATAATTCAGAATTTTAGCAAAGTGGCAGGATACAAAATAAATCCACATAAATCCTCGGCATTCTTATATATCACCAACAAAATGCAACAGCAAGAGATACAAAGAGAAATTCCATTCCAAACAAATGTTGAGAGTATAAAGTATTTGGGAATCCATCTACCAAAGAAAAGTCAGGAATTATATGAGAAAAATTACAAAACACTTGCCACAAAAATAAAATCAGATTTAAATAATTGGAAAGACATTCAGTGCTCTTGGATAGGCCGAGCGAATATAATAAAGATGACAATACTCCCCAAACTAATCTATTTATTTAGTGCTATACCAATCAGACTCCCAAGAAACTATTTTAAAGACCTAGAAAAAATAACAACAAAATTCATATGGAAGAATAAAAGGTCGAGAATTGCAAGGGAACTAATGAAAAAAAAACTCAGAGGAAGGTGGTCTAAGTGTACCTGATCTAAAGCTATATTATAGAGCAGCAGTCACCAAAACCATTTGGTACTGGCTAAGAAATAGACCGGTAGATCAGTGGAACAGATTAGATACAAAGGACAAAAAAGGGTACATCTATAGCAACCTAATCTTTGACAAACCCAAAGATACCAACATTAGGGACAAAAATTCATTATTTGGAAAAAACTGTTGGAAAAACTAGAAATTAGTATGGCAGAAATTAGATATGGACCCACACTTAACACCATATACCAAGATAAGATCAAAATGGGTCCATGATTTAGGCATAAAGAGGGAGATAATAAATAGATTAGAGGAACAGAGGATAATCTACCTCTCAGACTTGTGGAGGAGGAAGGAATTTATGACCAGAGGAGAACTAGAGATCATTATTGATCACAAAATAGAAGATTTTGATTACATCAAACTAAAAAGTTTCTGTACAAACAATACTAATGCAAACAAGATTAGAAGGGAAGTAACAAATTGGGAAAATATTTTTAAAAGCAAAGGTTCTGACAAAGGTCTCATTTCCAAAATATATAGAGAACTGACTCTAATTTATAAGAAACCGAACCATTCTCCAATTGATAAATGGTCAAAGGATATGAACAGACAATTCTCAGATGAAGAAATTGAAACTATATCCACTCACATGAAAGAGTGTTCCAAATCACTACTGATCAGAGAAATGCAAATTAAGACAACTCTGAGATACCACTACACACCTGTCAGATTGGCTAAGATGACAGGAACAAATAATGATGAATGCTGGAGGGGATGTGGGAAAACTGGGACACTGATACATTGTTGGTGGAGTTGTGAAAGAATCCAGCCATTCTGGAGAGCAATCTGGAACTATGCCCAAAAAGTTATCAAACGGTGCATACCCTTTGACCCAGCAGCGCTACTACTGGGCTTATATCCCAAAGAAATACTAAAGAGCGGAAAGAGACCTGTATGTGCCAAAATGTTTGTGGCAGCTCTTTTTGTTGTAGCTAGAAACTGGAAGATGAATGGATGTCCATCAGTTGGAGAATGGTTGGGTAAATTATGGTATATGAAGGTTATGGAATATTATTGCTCTGTAAGAAATGACCAGCAGGAGGAATAGAGAGAGGCTTGGAGAGACTTAAATCAATCAACTGATGCTGAGTGAAAAGAACAGAACCAGAAGATCACTGTACACTTCAATGCTGTATGAGGACGTAATCTGATGGAAGTGGAAATCTTCAACATAAAGAAGATCCAACTCACTTCCAGTTGATCAATGATGGACAGAAACAACTACACCCAGAGAAGGAACACTGGGAAGTGAATGTAAACTGTTAGCACTACTGTCTATCTACCCAGGTTACTTACACCTTCAGAATCTAATACTTAATGTGCAACAAGAAAATGGTATTTACACACATATATTTTATCTAAGTTATATTGTAATATATGTAAAATGTATGGGATTACTTGTCATCGGCGGGAGGGAGTGGAAGGAGGGAGGGGATAATTTGGAAAAATGAATACAAGGGATAATGTTATTTTTTAAAAAATTACTCATGCATATATACTGTGGGGAAAAAAATTCTAAATTTAAAAAAAAAAAAAAAAAAGGTGAGATGATTCAGACCAGTCCCATCTTGTGATGAAGAGAGCCATCTATACTCAGAGAGAGGACTTTGGGAACCAAGAGTGGTTTGCAATGTAGCACTTTCACTCTTTTTTTGTTGTTTGCTTGCATTTTATTTTCTTTCTCATTTTTTTTTCCTGTTTGATTTGATTTTTCTTGTGTGGCAAGATAATTGTATAAATATGTAGACATAATGGATTTAATATATATTTCTACCATATTTAACATTAATTGGATTATTATTAGATTACTTGCCATCTAGGTGAGAAGTGGGGAAATGGGGGAAAATTGGAACACAAGTTTTTGCAAAGATTAATTTTGAAAAATTATCCATGCATACATATGTTTTAAAAATAAAAAAGTTTTAATAAAATAAATATAAATTACATATTAAATAATTAAAATATTAAAATTTTAAAACAAAAATTAATCAATTAAAAATAAAAGATCTACTCATTGAGGCCTTCCCTGAAATTTCTCTGATTTTCCCAATAAAAACATGTTTTCGTCTTCTATTTCTTACCTCCAACTGTATTTGGACTCTCCTATAATCTTATAACATTCTAAATTATATCTTATTTATTAAATGTACGATATTTATTGCTTTTAACTGTAAGCTCAATGAGGGCAAGGGCTGAGTCATTTTCAACTTGATAGTATAAGCACTTAGATGATATATATATATATATATATAAAAACATATGAAAATACCTTGATTAAATCATGGTGGAACCCTTGGCATGGAACTACCCAGGATTTCGAGGGAATCTTCTATGGCACACAGCATTTCCTGACTCCTAGCCTTGCCTTCTAACCACTATGCTCTGCTGCCTGACACATAGCAGAAACATAATAATGCTTAGTGAATTGAATTTGCTATATTAAACTACATTCTATAGCAGACTGTGAGCAAAGGAGCTGAAATATGTCATTACATTGAACTGGCTTTTAATGAAGCAAAACCATTTTTAGTCCCAAGGGTCTAGAAATTTTCTCTCTCCAAATTTCCCATCCAACACCCTGCCCGGCAGTGCGAGAAATAAGAGTCAAAAATTAAGTTAAAAAAAAAAAAAAAAAAAGACTGTCCCTAGAGTAATGACTATACAGAGTAACTTTGCTGCTTGGCCATTAGGAAAGCTTGGTTAATTCTCTAATAATTGCTGTTGTGGACATTCTGGCCCTGACCTACACAATCAAGGACTGAACACCTGCCATCCTGATGCAAGAGAGAATCTATAAGCTGGTCTGTTGGGATTCCCAAGTGGAAAGCAAAGCCATTTCGACACGGGACAGTGGCTGAGTGACTAGTTTGATTAAAAATTGAACTTTCCTTAACTTGGCAAAGAAAAGCAGAATTCGCTTTGGAGTTTGATCAAATTTCCCTCTTTGCACTAGAATGATTGTATATAACACACACATATATGCATATATATTTATACATACAGATACAGGTATGTATATGTATTGGATATGAATATATGTATTTTTGTGTGTGTATAATATATATGTATACATATATATTATACACACACATACAAGATGTGTGTGTGTGTTTGTGTGTGTGTGTGTGTGTGTGTGTAAGCCTCTTTATGGACATATTACATCTGGCTAATGGTGTCCTATTGAAGATACTCTTTTCATTTAACACTAGATAGCTATAGAGAACTCAGATTTCTGAGTCCAAATCTAGCCTCAGACACTTGCAAGTTATGTGACCGTGGACAAATCACTTAAGCCTGTCTGCCTCAGTTTGCTCATCAGTAAAAAGAACTGAAGAAGGAAAGGGCAAACCACTCCAGTATCTTCACAAGAAAATTCCAAATGGGGTCATATAAACAATTAAACAACAATAACCTACAGAGCATCCAAAGAATAAGAGGATTCCAAATGAAAAGAGAGAAATGACTTTTGAAATCATCTAGACCAATCTTGTACTTTACTATTTAAGGATACTGCATTTCAGAGAAGTTATTCAGAGCACCACATATCCAAATCTATGTGGTTATTAATGGCAGAGCCGAGGTTTGATCCCAAGTTCTCTACTAAAAATCTAATAATGCATCATGAAAGAGGTAAGCAGTATTTTAAGGGATAATGACAGACTTTGGATGAAAGAACTGAAAGTGAAAATCTGGAGGCTGCATACAAATATTTGAAGGACTATTCTAAAGAAAAGGGAGGTAAAGGAGGAAAAGAGAACTAAATAGAAAGTCATTCCTCATATAGAGATTTCATCCTGGATATAAAGGAAAATGGTCCCAATGACCACTTGTTTCTGATAGAGTTGGGATAAATCATAGGTAGTATTTGAACTATGTAATCCTTGTGATCTTCCTATGGATGGCTTAGGAATATCGCTCAGAGACAAAGTATGATCTCCTTGTTGTCCTTCCTGTCTCCCTAGTACAAAGACATTTTTTTTCAGTGTGGATTTTTAAAAATTAAATTTACATATAGTAGGAGTTTAATAAATGTTCTCTGAATTACTGATTTATGGATTGAATGTTTCATTCAACTGCTACTAGATAATAAAGAGGTTTCACAAGGAGCAGAGATGTTAACTTATATAAGGAATAAATTTACACCCTGTTAAGAATTTCTGGATTAATAGGACCTCATCAAATATTGACTTCTTGAAGCAATTACTTCTCTATTTATTAGTCCTGATGATCTTATGCCTCAGAACCCACAGAGAGCAATTCTTCTTTCTTTCCAAGAAACAAAAGGAGTGTGATTCATTTCATTATGTTGGCTTTTGTCATAATTATTCACAAATTCATATTGGTTGCCTGGGTTTTTATTCCTTCTTTTAGAATTCTGGGAAGTTACTTGAAAGGATCTATTGAACACCTACATATATACATATACAAATGAGAAAAAATAGGTTGGATAAATATATGCAAAGACAGATAAACACAGTTACAGACACATAGAAAAATGTGCACAGACTGTGTGTATGTATATATACATAGATAGATAGATAGATATCTATATCTATATCTATATCTATAAACATGTGTGTATGTAAAACCATATACACATACACACATGTGTGTGTATCTCTCATGTAAAAAGATCCAATTTCACATTTTTAAAAGTCAGTATACTGTTTCTCTCTCTTAAGGGCCTAATCTACCATCACAGATATATTATATTCATGTGTGTGAATTGTTTTAATTTTAATAGGTGGCCAGATATTTTAAAAGACAATCATTTCAAATCAAATGAGTACTTCATTAAATGACTGTGGATAAAACACTATTTGCTGTGGACAAAAAACAAATAAAAGTAATAGTTTCAACAGTAAAGTCAACAATCATTTAATATATGCCAGGAACCATACTAAGCAATAAGGAAACACACATACATACACATCTACATCAAACAACAACAAAAACAATTTTACATTTAACTTCCTTTTTCTCCTTCCTTCCTTCCTTCCTTCCTTCCTTCCTTCCTTCCTTCCTTCCTTCCTTCCTTCCTTCCTTCCTTCCTTCCTTCCTTCCTTCCTTCCTTCCTTCCTTCCTTCCTTCCTTCCTTCTTTCCTTTCTTCTCATATTGTTTTGTTTTATGAATCATGTTGGGATAGAAAAATCAAAGCAAAAATGGAATACTTCTAATTTTTCAAAATATGTTCCCTTCTACTATCCTTGAACTATTTCTTGTAACAAAGAAAAACAGCCAAGCCATTTCAATCATCTAAATAGCTAAACAATTACCTGTAATCAATCAGAGAGCATTTATTAAATGGTTACTATATGCATGAACCATGTTAGGTGCTAAGAATACAAATACTAATTTAAAAATTACTAATTTTAAGACTAAAATCAAAACCTAGGGCATCTTGCTTACCAGTGCCTGATAAAATCCATGAGTTCCCTTTTCTTCCTATAGTGCTCTCTCTAAGAGGACTACCTTCTCCATTCTCCATCTTTCTCCCACCCCACCCCCGTCCAAAAAAAAGGTTTTAACATGGGGCAGGAAAAAGGGGGTTTCATTAACGCTTTTCTAAACAAGCTATATAAACCATGGGTGAAAAATTTAAAAACCTAAATAAGATTTGTCTCATCTTTTCTTTCTATTTTAAAAATATATTTTATTGATGCATTTTGCCTTGATATCATACTGATTCCCCACTCTTCTTTACAGCAAAGAAAAATAATTGGGGAAAAACATCTGCTCCAGAAACTATGACAAACAGTATAAACATTCCTGTTTTCTAATATCTCTTCAATTCTCTGTCATGAAGAAGTAGAAACATTTCATCATTTCTCTTCTCTTTGACATTCACTATTTTTTTCCATGATTAAAATTTCAACTTTCTTTCAATTATCTTTGCATTTTCATTGTGGTAGATATTTGGTTCATTCTTATCTTATGTGGACTTATATAGCTCTGTGTTATTCCATATGACCACATCTTCCCCAGCCCCCACCACTGACACACATACCATGTTTTCTGAATTCCTTATATTTTTACCTTTATCATTCATCTTATGTTCACAAGTATCAAAGATTTGGCCTTAAAGGAATATGGCTATAAATCTATAATGTACACATATTCATTAAACACAAACATGTATACACATGTACACATACAGCTATGTATGTGCATATTTATGTGTACATATATATGTAAAATTCACATATTTTAGATATTTGTACAAATATAGATATAGAGGAATGTATATATTTTGCACATATATGTGTATATAAATACATATGTATATGTACATGTATGTGTATATGTTGTATATATATAGGTATATATGAAGGAATGTTTGCATAAAACAGAACTAAGACACAAAATGTTGCTTTTTCTATAATGATTTCAGTATTTATTTCATATAACTTTGTTATATTACAAGAAAATAGGGTGTGTTTTTTTTTTTCTGAGCCATACCAAAAAACAGATATTAAGTCAGACTGTTTGAGCTCGAAAAACACTGAGTAAAAATACACCAGTGACATGATAAGCCCTGTTCATATTCTCAGGTCCAGTAGCCATTGCAATTTTTGGTGTATTTTAGGAGCTTAATAAATATTGGTGGTTTCAAATTGATTTAAACTAAATAAAATCATATACATCTGGGCTGATTTTGGAGGAAGACAGAAAGACTGTCACCTCCCTATGTTCTCTATAGTAGGTTTCTTTTAAGACAACCAAAAAAATTAGACTGAGGCAAAGTAGGCTCAGATGATCAATGCTCATACACCTCCCACTAGCTTTTTTCTTTCTTTTTTTTTTTTTTTTTATTCAATATCCAGGTAATCTACAGCCCACATGTTTCTGTAAATGTGTTTTAACTGACTTGATGTATCGGGCAAATAAAGCTGAGCTGATGCTCATTCTTCTTGAATAAGTTTAATCTAGATGTCTATTCCAACCTTCCCCAGCTCTGGATTGAACTGACAGTTCATTCTGAGACGAACCACTTCCTATTTTTTATTAAACAAAAACTGTTCAGAGGGGTCGATGGAGGAGGCTGGCAGTAGCTTTGTACCAAAATCAACTGATGACTAGATCTAGTGTCAAATTCTTCAACTGCTTGCAATATTCTAGTCACGTTGGCTTTTATCCTGTGGGAAGTGGATATTAAAAGGCAAATCTACTTGGTCTTTTCTAATTCTTTTAAAATTAAAGGATACAATTTCAAATACTATATATTATAGGCATCTGATTATGTATTGGCAGAGTTGATATGTGAGATACAGGGTGAGAATGAAATAAGCATTTACTGCTTTTACCACTAACTACTACACCCCCCCACCATTGCTACTACTACTATTACCAGAGTATGGTAATCATAATGAAGGTGATAATAATGATAAAGTTGAAGGTGATGGCAATGCTGATTATAGCTGTATTCATACAGGAGTTTATGGATTTACAAAGTTCTACCTCTATTGTTAGAGTTTAGTCTTTTCAGTCAAGTCTGTCGATTTTGAGGTTTTCTTGGCAAAAATACCAGAGTGGTTTTCCATTTCTTTCTCCAGGTCTTTTTGCAGTTGAAGAATCAGAGGTAATTGACTAGTGCAGGATCACACAATAAGAGTCTGAGGACAGATTTGAAGTCAGAAAAATGAGTTTTCCTAACTCCAGGTCCAGCATTTTCTCCACTGTATCACCTATCACCTAAATTGTCTTATTTGATCCTTCCAAAAATTCTGTAAATTAGATTCTATGATCCCTATTTTATAGATCAAAAAATGAAACTACGTGAGAGATTAAATGACTTGCATAGGGTCAAAAAGCTAAAAAGTGCCTAAATAAGGTTTTTATTTTGTGTTTTCCTGTCTCCAAATTCCAGTGTGTTACCCATAATGCTAGATAAAGAAGCCTGAGAGAAGGCATCAGGGGATCTGATTTTCACTGGAAACTTTGCCACTAACAAATTAAAGAGGAAGCTATGTAATGATTCAGGGCAAGGAGATTTTAAGTCAAAAAACATGAATCAAACATCTATTTTGCTACATCTTTAGTCTTGATTCAGGGAAATTTATGTATCCTCTATAAACCTCTTGTAAAATTGGGATGCTACTGTCTACACCATATGGCCTTTGTGAGGATGTTTAGGGTAAACATCAAGATATTTTACATTTTCCTTCCTGTTATAACTGTGCAATATTGAGCTTGGCCGTGAAGATCATAGATTTTAGAAAGAGTATCATAGGAATAAGAGTAAACTTTAGAGAACACCATATCTCTTCTCTCTGTTGAATGAACCAGGATCTTCATAGGTTTCAAACCCATTTTAGAAGCCATCAGAATCATCCTCAACTCTCTAATTCCCTTATCTCCTGTTATGGGTCACTTGACAAAGTTCATTGATTTTACCTGTGCAATATCTCATACACTATTCTCATTCTTTCCACATACAAAATTACCAATTAGATGCTATTTTGCTATTTTTTTCATTGTCTCTTACTTTTTTTTTTTGCCATAATCCCCTTTTGATCTTTTTTTTACCCTTCTCCAAAACATACTTCACATGATTCCTTGAGAAAGAAAAAATATCTGACCTTATCAATATCCAGCTCAATATATCTCAATATATTCCAGGTGTTTCTTTTTTTGTGGGGGGTGGGAAAGAAATATAATTATGTGCCTTCTACACTTTTCCCCAACTGACTTTTGCTGTTTTATTGAGTCCTCTTCTCTCTTCTTCCCTCTCCCTCTCCCTCTTGCTTTCTCCCTTTTCCTTCTTCCTCACCCTTTCTCTTTTTCTCTTCCTCTCCCTCTCTCCCTCCTCCTCCCCCTGCCCTACCCGCCTGTGTCTCTCTCTGTCTTTCTCTCTGTGTCTGTGTCTCTTTATGCTTGTATCTCTCTCTCTTCTCCCCCCTCTCCTCTTTCCCTCTTTCTCACCATTCTACATTTAAGAGAAACACTTGCTGAACCCCTCCTATCTCTCATCTCTATGCCTTTGCACCAGACACTGACCATGCTAAGCAAACACTTAATCTTTAACTCTGCCCCAGAGAATCATGGAATTAGATCAGAGATATACACTACTTCAGTCAATATCTGAAAGGAATCACCACATGAAACATGTATCATATAGCATATATTATATAGCATCTTCTTGAAGACCTCCAATGAAAAGTAATATATGACCTACCAAAGCCCTCCATCCCACTTTGGGACAGCTCCATTAGTTAAATGTTTTCCTGAAAGAAGTGAGAATTTCCTTTTTGGTGACGTCTATTCATTGGCTCTGGTTCTGCCCCCTGGTACAAATGGTCAATCTTTGCCCTCCTCCACATGACAGCTTTTGAAATATTTGCCCACAGATCTCATGGCTCCCTCATTTTTTTCTTCTACAAGTTAAGCACATATTAGTCCTACCAATGATCCATATATAACATGACCTTAGGGCCGCCTTCCATCATATATCATCATGGTATCCAGAACTGAACTCAATACTCCAAGGTGAAGTATGACAATACCATCATATTTCTTACTTTATTCAGGCCTCCTCTTAAATCCTAACTTCTACATGCATCTTTCCTTAACTACCTATATATTATTTTGCTCCATTGTTTAATAATATATATTTTGCATATATTTATATTTAATTTCCTCCTCAAAAGATATGTTCCTTGAAAGAAAGGAAGGTTTCATTTCTACCTTGGTACTTCTGAGATAATGGCAGGAATAAATTAACTGCTTAATAATTGGTTGGTAATTGATTATTTTCTTTCAAATCTCATTCTAAATTCTACCTCTAAATGAAGCTTTTTCCAGTCACTCTAGGCATTTTTTTTTTTTTTAATAATGGAGTCGGTAATGTAAATCTATGAACTATTTAAAAAATAATAGCTGAATTTCAATATAATTGGCTTCTTTTACAATTTAAAAAAAATGTTTTATTTTAAAATATTATACTGTGAAGAATCCCCAGGCTTCATCTGATTGCCAAAGGAATCCAGGACATAAAATTGTTAAGAATCCATGTATTTCCTATTTCCCTTTTCCTCTCAAAAAAGCATTTTTTTTTCTCTAGGTCTCTGCACTTATTTTAGTCCAAGGCACATAGTCATCACCAAAGAGTGACATCACTTGAGAAGGGGCCCATTTTTTCTCATCACCATCAGCAACAAGAATTGGCCCATTTCTACCAATGGGTACCAACTACAGGAGCAATGGACCTCAGGGACTATAATTATAGCCTGTCCCTCAAAAGTCATTTTCAAAGAAGGTAACTCCTGAGGAAAAGGGATCAGTCATATCTACCAACTGTCACCCACAGAGAAACCAAGCCAGCCTCCCTGAAGCAGCAGGAGCCCCTGAAAGAAAGGGAAAGGAGGTAAAATGTGCCAACAGAGTCAAATTGCATTGATCACCATCGCTCCTCAGATTCTAAAAACAGCCCGGGATGCTAAAACCAAGAATCACCGGCACAACAAAATTCCAGCTTAGTGTCAAAGGGTGCAATCTCAGAAATTGATACTATCTTATCAATGAAAACTATATTAAAAAAGAGTCGTTATAATTCGCTTTGCTACTATGCCCAAGTGATCATGGACCTATTCTATCTGATGCAGCAGAAATCCTCATCTATGTTGCCTCCCCCACTATATAGTGGTCTACTGACAGCAAGGACTGTTTTATTTCGATTTGTATTATCAGCACTTACCTTTGTATAGACAAAGTATTTAATTTTTATTCACTCATTTATATAAATTGTGTATCACTTATATGTATACAAATATATATATATATATGTATCTCTACTCACACATATAATATATGTCTATATCTCTATATACATACATAAATACACCCTTAAATGTATATGGTACTCCTTTGATAGAATATAAACTACTTGAGTATAAAGTGTATTTCATTGTAGTTCTTTTGTATCTAGTATCTAACATGAGACTTAAAATTTAATAAATACTTATTGCTAGATTGATTCATCATGTGGTCTTAGCACTTCATGTTAGAGAAGAGGATTCTTAGACCCCCCAAAAAGGAAAATAACTCTTCTAAGGTCGTCCAGGTAGATAGGAACAAGTTTTGAGACCAAACCCTTTCTCCAGCTCCAAAGTCAGAGCTCTTTTCAGTTTGCCACATTTTCTCTATTCAATTCAATGAATAATTTATTATACCTACTATTTTGTGCTGAGCAACTCTGCTGGGTAAGAGTAAATCAACAAGGTGAAGGTAAGACACCTGCATACTTGCCTTTTTAAAACTTATAGACTATATACACTATGTAATACACACAAGTAACAATACAACCTCTTGGAGACTAGTTTTATTTTCTGTAAACTAGGATTGTACAATACTCTGATAATGTCAAGGTTTATTACAAGGGTCCAGTAAATAAAGCCTGCTGCTTCAGGGAGGCTGGCTTGGTTTCTCTGTGGGTGACAGTTGGTAGATATGACTGATCCCTTTTCCTCAGGAGTTACCTTCTTTGAAAATGACTTTTGAGGGACAGGCTATAATTATAGTCCCTGAGGTCCACTGCTCCTGTAGTTGGTACCCATTGGTAGAAATGGGCCAATGCTTGTTGCTGATGGTGATGAGAAAAAATGGGCCCCTTCTCCATAGTGATTTCACTCTTTGGTGATAACTATGTGCCTTGGACTAAAATAAGTGCAGAACAATGGGAGCATTACTGTAAAATCAGGGATGGTTATTGTTTCACACCCTCTATGAAATACTTTGCCAGCCCTGATTTGCACTCAACTCAAGATCTGGGTCCCAGTAGGGCAGGTGATACTTTTAGAGTCAGACTATGCTATTGTTACCCATTTTTAAAACTATAGCTCATAAAACCTTTACAAGCTGGGATTTAATACAATTAAGGGAACTGTATAATAAAGAGAGTAGCTATAAGATATTCCTCCCACAAACTACATCTTCTTTTCTCATGAATACTCAGAGTTATCTATGAGAGAGTAGATAAAATTTAAAGTAATATGGAAATTACAGGGGATAGATGTGGTTAAGAAAACTCACATTTAGAACCACTACATAGAATTCCCAATCCCTCTATTTTTGGCCACCTGCATTTTTGATTTCTTTCACAGGTTAAGTGTACATCATTTCAAAGTCTGATTCTTCTTATGCAGCAAAATAACTGTCTGAATATGTATACATATATTGTATTTAACTTATACTTTAACATATGTAACATATATTGGTCTACTGGGGGAGGGGGGAGGGGGGAAGGAGGAGAAAAGTTGGAACAAAAGGTTTTGCAATAAAAAGTTATAATAAGAAAACAAAAAAGAAAAGAAAACTCACATTTCAGGCATTGCAGAAAACTGATGATTCTCTTGTAAGATACATCACACTGCTGCCCCTTCTATATAGAGTCCTTGCTGGGAAGGTTGCTGAGTTTGTTTCCTTAGCTCTGTACCTATTCACAGATCAGCTTCCATTTACCTTAAACTCAAATGTGATTCACTTTTAAAGTACCAGATTTTCTCCTTCACAAAGCTATTTCCTACCTGAAATAATTACCTTTCTGTGCCTGTGACAATTTGGACTCTGTGTGCGTGCACAGGAGCGTGTGTGTGTGTGTGTGTGTGTGTGTGTGTGTGTGTGTGTGTGTGTGTGTGTGTGTCTACTCCCTGGGGAAAATGTTTCCTAAAGAGAGAGATTATCTAGGTTGGGAATTGCCACTAGAAGGAATACAGAGAAAATCCCCTTCTCTTCCAAGAGATAAACACAATGTAATCCTTTCTCCTGGGCTGGGTTCTTGCTTGACTCTTAGATTATCTGGAGAAGATTAAAGGGAGGGTCACCTTGGTTTATCTTCCTCTAGTGAAAGGCTAGGTTCCCTTTTCAATCTAACCAAGGAAAGTTTCTTTCAAACTAAAAATAACAGATGAAGTCAGATGCCTCTCTAATCCCTTAGAGGACATTTTCAGGATATCAGATTGCTAACACTTGAACTATATTATCCTATTCATGCCTCTTTTAATTGTTTTATATGACCAGCTGTTCCTGAGATTATATCAACATTGACTTGGAGGAAAACTGATCAGAGACCAGCTATCTGCACCGTGTAATAAGTAGTATTGTCATTGTAATTAATAAGAGGTACTATGAAAATCCCAATATTTAGTTGTTGAGACCAATATATTTTATTTTTAAGCTTTGGTCTTCTAAAATCACTAATTCTGGGTAAATTGTGTTTACAAACTGTTGCGATTTGGGAGCCACCTGCCAGTGGCTGCTGGAGGTCTAACTCAGACCTGTAGAATGGATCTCTTCATGTGAGAGGAGGATGATGATGATACAAGGACACAGAGAGGCTGTAGCCTTCTCTGACCTCTCTCCTCTTCCCTCTGCCTCCATTTTATTCATTTGCAATCCATAAGGAACATCTGTGTCAAAGGCTGCTTTGCAACTCCTTCAAGTTTATGATTCACAGCTGTGGAGGCTCTCCGAGAATTGACCTGCCCAACAAATAAATAAACTGATTGTCTAAGTAAACTTATTTGTGTCTTAGGGTACCTAGGTCTAAATTTCCTGCTATCAAAATTATTTCACTAAAGTACAAGTCATATGATCTTCTTCATAAGTCTCTATGGCTCCCTTTTTCCTCAGTTAAAACACAAATTCATAAATTGACATTTAAGGCCCTTCACAGTGGAGAGCCAACTTGCCTTTTGATGCTTGTTTCACATGTCTTTCTTGCATATCACATTCTAGCCAAACCTTGCAAAAAGGTCTTCATTTATCTCAACATGTTTCCTTCTGCCTCCATGCATTCACACTCCCTAAGCTTGCCATGGACTTTCTCCTCATTAGTATCTTCCAGATTCCTTAGATTCCTTCCAGTCTTGACTAGAGTGCATCTTCTCCTCCATAGATTTTCTAGATCCCACCAATAGATAGTGTTCACTTTCTTTTCAAAAGTTAGTGGATTGTTTTGCATGGGTTCTCTCTTTGCTCTCACTTCTCACTGCTTGCCTTGAATGATGATTTTATATATATATATATATATATATATATATATATATATATATATATATATATATATATATATATATATGTATATATATATATATAAATGGACTCATTCTCAAAATTATTACCATAGTCAAAAAGTCAGGAAAAAAAATCTGTGAAACAGCCAGGCAGTAGCTACTACAATAGTCCTAAGGAGGGCATCACTCTCTGACCAGTTTTTCAAAAGTCAGTAAACAATAGAGAGAAGCAGTTCTCTGAGTTGGTGTTTGGGTAGACCCTTACATGGTGGTGGTTGAGATATGTGTTTTGGAAGGAGGGGAAGAAAGAGAAGATGTAATACATATTGTGGCAAAGGAGAACAGATTTATATATATATATATAGCTTTTTATTTACCAGATATATGCATGGGTAATTTTTCAGCACTGACAATTGCAAAATCTTTTGTTCCAACTTTTCCCTCCTTCCCCCCACTCCCTCCCCAGATGGCAGGTTGAACAATACATGTTAAATATGTTTAAGTATAAGTTAAATACAATATATATATACATGTCCATACAGTTATTTTGCTGCACAAGAAGAATCAGATTTTGAAATAATGTACAATTAACCTGTGAAGGAAATTAAAAATGCAACCAGACAAAAACAGTGGGATTGGAAATGCTATGTAGTGGTTCATACTCATTTCCCAGAGTTCCCCCTTCCCACCCCAACCCTGGGTGTAGCTGATTCTATTAATTATTGAACAAATGGAATTGATTTGGTTCATCTCATTGTTGAAGTGGGCCACGTCCATCAGAATTGACCCTCATATAGTATTGTTGCTGAAGTATATAATGATCTCCTGGTCCTGCTCATTTCACTCAGCATCAGTTCATGTAAGTCTAGGAGAAGAGATAGTCTGCATCTTTTTGAGAAAGGTCTTATGCCTTTGTTTTTTGTTATGTTTTTTGTTTCTTTTTGCAAGATATTAAAAATAGACAAAAAAATGAGAGAGCTGGATAATGACTGGCAAAAGGTCAATGGGTATGAATATAGAACTAGAAGGGCCTTCATTGATTATCTAGATCAACCCTTCAGTTTTTAGTCGAGGGCCCAAGGCCCTGGAAACCTAAATGACTTGTATCAGTAATACAGGTAATATTGCATTTGGCATTTGAACCTCAAATCTGTATTCTTACCCCTGGACTATATTGCTCCCTGACTCTAGCTACATGCTTGGCTACAATTATTGATCTTCCTAATTTCCTTGTTGTCCTTGAATCAGTGGTCATTGACCCCCTGCAGTCAGTGTTAGAGAATGCTAACAACTCTCAAGAGGAAATAAAAGTGCTCACTGACTGAGCAGAATGATTATCCCATTCCCTATGGCTACTCTGCACACCAGAGGGTAAAACCCTCCAGCTTCTACCATCCCTTTGCTATCTCATGGGGAGAGTACCTTTCAGAAATAATTTTCCAGAATGAGCTGTTTGATTGACATATGGCTATTTTAATAAATTGCTCCACTATCTCCACCTTACAATTCTTTCAGCGTTAGAGGGGAGAGAGAGAGCTCTCTCATAAATCTCTCTATCTACTGCATCAAAACTGGGTGATCAATCATGCTGATGAGAATGCAGCTCCAGAAATCTGTAATATAAGGCTGCCACTGTACCCTCTCTATGAATAATAATCCTCATTTCTTGTGCCCTAATCACCTTACTGATACACACATAAAGATGAGGTCTAGATTTTTTTTAAGACCTGGAGAAACCAATGGCTCTCAATTACTGGTCTCTACAAACACATCAGATTTCTGATAGCAAATCCAGTGTCCATTAATGTTTCTTCTCTAAAGGTCCCATGTTCAGTAGTCCATTTTAAAGACTTTATAACACATAGGAATAGATTCTTCCTGTCAAGGTGATTCCTCATCCTTCTAATGCTGGCTCTTTATGACTGGAATAATCAATTTTAAAGTCTCAGCTCTATGAGAATGGAGCTGCACATTTTAGGGTTATTCTCTATATTGGCAGAGGTGATTTGATAGGAGGGAAGATAACATTTTTTATGTTCTTTACTATTTATCTTAAAACCACTCTGGAGATAGAGGGAGATGATAATTGGATTACATTCTTTTAAAAAATCTTATTTATTCAAAACAAAATACAAAATAAGAAAAAAACAAAATAGAAAAAAGACAGAAAAAGAAACAAAAACAAAAAGAAAACATTGTCATGTGTCCAGTAGACTACAAAGGATTCAAAAAATGTAACAACAAATTTCTATTTCAAAAAAGTATATATAATTATAAAGATATTTATTAATGATTTTCCATCCATCCTTGTTGCCTTATAAATCATTCTTTAGTTCTCTGCTCAGCAATTTTTACTATTTTCTTTTCCTCCCATTTCTTCCCTCCTACCTCCCCCAAGCAGGCTACAGTTAAGTATGGATATATGTGTGTGTGCTTATATATGTCTGTGTGTATATTTGTAGATGTATGTATATATACATATATATGTATATATATATATATATATATATATATATATAATCATACCCATCTATACTTACATCAATATACATACATATATCTATAAGAATATATATATAATATATATATATATATAAAATATACATATGCAATTTTAAGTATGTAAGCAGAATGTAAAACAATATTATTAATATGGCTGAAATATAATGCAGATTTCTCTTGTGATAGAATCTTTAAATTTGACTTTGAGATCAGTGATTACTAGCCCTACTTTTTTTTCCTAATAAGTTCTGCTTATTACTTATAAGCCATATACTTATTATTCTACTCCTGATCCTTGTTAGGATTACATTCTTTAAGGCTTTGAGCAAATATGTTCATAATGCTCACAACTTTCCATCATCACCCTGGATGTTCCCCATTTTAAAGATGTGTAAACTGAAGCCCAGAGAGGTAGAATGTCTTCCCAAGCTGTTAGCAAATGGCAGAGTGGGCTAATAAACCTAAGTCTATTTGTTTCACATGTCTACTGATCTTACTAAAGCTGAACAAATAATTAAATGTTAATCAATAAATTGAATTTTATTTAGAAATAAATAAAATTAATGTTATAATTAATAATGATGATAATAATATTTATAATAATAATAATAATAACAGTCCTGTTTGTCCTCATTTTTCTGGTCTTAGTTCTCCTTCTTTTCTTCTCTATAACTGAATATATATAGTGGTTCTGCCCTCCACTTCCTGTCTTCTTCAGGTAGCAATATTGAAGTTCCCAGAGGATAGGCATAGGCTTACTTTTCTATTTATCTTCCTAGCACAATAACCAGCACACAGTAGGTGATAAATGGGAGCTTGCTGATTATTGTTATGCTGATTGATTATTATTCGTTCAGCTTTAGTAAGATCAGTACACTTGTGAAACAAATAGACTTAGGTTTATTAGTGCCCTCTGCCATTTGCTAAAGGAAGAAAAAAAGGGGGTGGCCTTGGCAAGACATTCTGTCTTTCTGGGCTTCAGTTTACACATCTATAAAATGGGGACCATTCAGGATGGAGATGAAGAGTGTTGGAAGAAAGGAAGTAAAGTTGGAAGGAGGAAGAAGGAAGATCTGAGTTCAAATTCCACCTCTATCACTTAACATCTTTCTCTCGACTTTTGTTTCTTTAAATGCAAAAGAGGGATAGCAATAGCACCAACATCCCAGGGTTGTCATGAAGAGCCAATACTATAATAAATATAAAGCAGACTATAACTATTTTATAGAGATGAAGTATTTGGGCCATACACAGATGTCACCTCAGCCAAGGAAAGGTATACCCGGTTTTAATACCTGCAAAATTGAGTCTCACTTTAAGAAACATATATAAAGGCAGGCAGAGCTAGGACTTGCCTGACTTTCTGCAATTGCATTCACTTATTTCTACTGTATTCCTGCTGAGATCTGTTCTTTTAGCCTAACACTTGGATGTGAAAGGATTAAAGGCAGTGTAGGAACTGTCATCACATATGTCTCTATCCCATCTGCACCTGCTCCTGCAGGGCGCACCAGGACCAAACTGTTTCACATTAAAATAAGGGAATGAGTTGCCATGCGTACCCCAGCCCCTGGGGGCCGGCTAGATCTCCTGTACATGTAGCTAGATAGAGCTAGAGAGCCCCATCAATACATAGAACATTGAAGCTGTGGGGAAGACTGAGCTGGCTGGGGTAGGTAGTAGTCTGAGCTATTCTGCTACCTTCTACAAGACAGCCAGATAAACAGGCAGAGATAAGACAGACAGACAGGCAGGCAGGCAGAGAGATAGTAGACAGATAGGTAGGCAGACAGACATAGGCAGCCAGACAAACCAAAAGATAAACAGACAGACAGGAAATAAACAAATAGGCAGATAGACAGGTAGACAGATCAATAGGTAGACAGACAGGCAGGTAGACAGACAGGCATACAGACAGACAGACAGACAGACAGACAGGCAGACAGGTAGACAGATAGACAGGCAAATAGGCAGATAGACAGACAGAAACACGCACAATTTATGCTCCTTAAATACCTCTATTTTCTTCTTGCATTCCTGATGTAAATAATTATCAAAGTGTTTTATGAAAGAAAGCCAACCCAATGATTCTGCACAGTACTCAATAGTTGTCTCAAAGGTAGAAAACAAAACTCTTGCAATCTAGTCTAACCCATCTCAATCCAATAAACTTTAAATGCCCATTCCACATAAAACGCCATGCTTAGTTTGTACCAAATATAAAAACAAAACCTAAAATAAGTAGAAATTTTCATTCTACTGGGGAGCAGGGGCTGATTCGCACAGAGTAATAGAGAGTCAACTTGGACCTCAGATTTCATCGTGAGAGAGAACTCTGGATGAGGAAACTCCTTCCTGTCAAAGTAGAGGGAGAATTTCTTTGAAATTTTAAGTTTCAGAAGCTTACCCGCAACAAGCATTGTTGAGAAAATTAGAGAGCATTTTGGCAAAAACTGGACATCAAGGTGGTATAGTGAATAGACTTCCAAACCTGGAGATGGGAAAAACTCATTTTCATGAATTTAAATCTGGCCTCAAATAAATACTAAATATGTGACTCTGGGGAAGTCATCTAATTCTGTTTATCTCAGTTTCTCTGTGTAAAGTGAGCTGGAGAAGGAAATGGCAAGCCACTCTAGCACATCTGTTTAAAAATAAATAAACAAATAAATAAACAAATAAGATGGAGTCATGAAGAGTCATATACAACTGAAAAACATAAAAAAATGGATATATCAAATAATCAAAATCATATAATTAAAATATTAGAACACACACACACATATATATATATTACTAGAAGAAAATATATTCATGAATGTCCATTTTTTTACTTCCTAGTAAATTATTCATTAGTTCTCTGCTACACACCTTATTTACTTTATTCTTTTTCTCCCTTTCATCCCCAAAGCTAATGAAGAGAGAGAGAGAGAGAGAGAGAGAGAGAGAGAGAGAGAGAGAGAGAGAGAGAGAGAGAGAGAGAAGAAGGAAAGAAGAGAAGAGAAGAGAAGAGAAGAGAAGAGAAGAGAAGAGAAGAGAAGAGAAGAGAAGAGAAGAGAAGAGAAGAGAAGAGAAGAGAAGAGAAGAGAAGAGAAGAGAAGAGAAGGAAGAAAGAAAGAATCATCCACATAATGGAGAAGAAGAAAGATAACATACAAAGAACTATATGAAAATAAACTATGTACAAAATAAACCAAAGATTCTATGACTTTCTAGGTATGGGGGAAGGCCAAAATAAATGCAGAGTTGGGAAAGACTGTTTTACCTGAGAAACATCATGGAAGTTAAAGTCATAGCAATGTGGAATTATTATATGAAGAGGAGTAAGGTCTAAGAAAAATAAAGAAGAAAAGACCTGTTTTAAAGGATCTAAAAGCCAAATAGAGGATTTTATGTTTTCCTCCTAGCTTTTGCTTTCACTTTATAGAAAAAGGTGTTTATTGTTGTGGAATTATTTTATAATTAGCAATTTTTAATAGTTGTCAGTCTTCTGATTCTTTAAATTATTCTGCAAAAATTATTTTAGTACAAGTAAATAGGGATAATTTTGTCACTATATTCCTTAATTTATACCTTTAATTTCTTTTTTCCATTTGACTGCTTTTGTTAAATAATACTGCCCCTTTTATTTTATAAAATTTAATTCATTACATTTAAAGGCAAAAGATTTATGTTTATGTTTTCTTTCAATTGTATCTTTACAATAAAATTTCTGCTTTGTCCCTTTTTTCTTTTGAACCAAAACTGTTTGTCCTTGTAACTACTTTTATTTTTCTTAAATAAATTTAATCAACTCTACTCCCATAGACGCCTTTCTTTTCCCTATCCTCTTCCAGTTGTCCATATTTTTCTTAGTCATAGGTTGTTACTTAAGTTAATGATTTATTTTTCTTTCTTTTATTTATTAAGATCACTATTCCTTTAACCTTTCTCTTTTCACTTTAGTAGTTCAGTAATCCTTCCACCTTCCTTCTTTCCATATATATATTAATTTTGTTTTTCTATCCCCTTTTCTGAGACAACTTTCTTTTTCTTTTGTTCTCTTCATTAATTCTTTCCCTATCCCAAAACTATATTATTTAATTTAAAATGATTAAATCTAATTTATCATTTTTTTTATGTCTTTGTTCCTTATGGAGTTAAATTTTCCAGAATTCTGACTGTATTTCCTTTCTAAGTAATTTTGTCCTTATAACTCTTATGTAATTCTAGTCATGATATTTCCTTAAAAGTATCTGTTACTTTTAGGAGAAAATGAAGGTTTTTAAAATATAGAATTTAATTTTTTGGAACTTATGCTGTTCCCCTCACAGAGTGATCATTAGATGTTTCAGAGAAATATACAAATTAAGACTAATTTCATCTTTGAAAATTAGCCAGAAGAAATGTTTCAAAGGCATAGAATGATCAATAGGACCATTATGAGCACAAGCCAAAACCATCTCCCTGGGACACACATAAGCATGTCAAATGCTCTGGTCTCTTCTCCTCCAAGGTATTCAGTTGCTTTAAAGATGAAAACTCAAGTGGAAAACCTGTCTATATTAAAAAAAAAAAAAAGGTTCCTTCCTTTGATTAAAATACATTTTATTAATTATATCTTTGAAGAAAAAAGAAGTATATAGTCCATAATTCATAATTTGTCATTTAATTAGGTCATCCCTAACTCTTCAAAAGCCTTCTTAGCCAACTTATTTAAAAGTTCAGTTTTTCTTGATGTCCTGTTTCCAAGAAACTGATTCTAAGATGAATCTCACTTCCCACCAGATTCAGCCTTGAGGAAGAGAAGGATCATTAGAATAAGAGGCACCAGATACGTGTCTAAAATGTGACTTTGCCACAAGCTACTCCTGTGACCCTGAGTTAGTTTCTTCATCTCTGAAAGTCTTAGTTTCTTTACTTACATACATATATGTGTACATACATACACACACACACACACACACACACATATATAAAAGGAAATAGTGGAATAGACTTTTGTTAAGGTATTTTTCAATTCTTAATTTCATCACATGAATCTGGATTTGTTTTGTTTGGTAGATTTCATAGTAAATATTAAAGAAGACATGTTCTTGGGTGTATATTTGTTCTGGGATTTATATTTGCTCATTATTTGACCTCTGGGTCAGATTGTACTTTAGTTTTATAAGAAAGGAGAAAATCACAGAATTTGAGATATGAAAGAAAACCTAAAGTTCATCTTGCCCAAGTCATACTTGAACAATAAAAAGAATAAGATTCTTGACTTTCATGAACCTGTTTTTTTTTTTTTATTTCAATAAATGTGTTTCAGTATATTCAGTTGTTTTTGCAATCATATTTATTGTACTTTATGCATTTAAAAACATTCTGAGGAGTCAACAGACTTCACAACACTACAAAGGAGGATCATGTCTTAAAAATAAAGGTTAAGAATCCCTGGTCATTATAAACAAGGGATCATTAGGCCTCTGCTAGAAAATTTCTGGTAAAGAAGAATCCATTAATTTTAAAGGCATCTACTTAAGAATTGGATAGGTCTCATTTTAATGAAAATGTCCCTTAAAATAAGCTTACACATTCCTCTATGCAACTACTACCCACTGTTCCCTGTTTTACCCTCTATAGTAGAAATGAACGCTAACTTCCATATGTCTGCCCTTTAAATTGTTTAATGTCATTTCTACACTTTCCTCTGAGTTTCCTTATTCATCCCAGAATGACAATGCTCACATTTTCTACGTTTCAGGGCTATTATAAGCTCAACATAAGTTCCTTTGTAAGTTGTAAAGCCTGGAGGAAGATGGACTCTTTTTATTCAAGGATCATAAACAGAACTGGAAGGTGTCAAGTTGCCCAAACTCTTCATTTAACAGAAGAGAAAAATGAGAAGTAAAAGCTTTAGGTGACTGGGATAAAGTCACAGGAGACTTGAATTGCAGTCAGTATTCTATAAGGATGCGGTTCCCGCAAAACAAGAGAAGGGATTTGTAAGGGCCCTTTAAATGGGCGGCGCCACAGCACAACAGGAGATTGAGTGGCCCAGAAGTATTCTCTGTTGATATTAGGACTGCCCTGTGGGTGGGATCCTGGCCATATTGAGATAGCTTCGTAATGGGTGACGGCTCTCTTGCTGATTGGCTGTGTGTGTGACCTTACAGGCCCTTTATAAACTCACTGCAGACAGCAGTTGCTCTCTTTAACCTGGCTCCCTAACCTGAGTGGCCAAGCCGAGATAAATAGCCAAAAGAGGTAAGGATTTTGGTAGTGAACACGTGGGTCTTCTGACCAGGTGTTCACTAGGGAACCAACAAGTCAGGGCATCATGTGAGTAGGTATAATAAAAGCTTTTAAGATTATACATGGCTGTTCTTGAGCACGCTACCGGTTATTAAACTAGAGATTCAAGAGATCGTGGCCAGAGACTTTTGAAGGCCTCAGAGGAGGCAAGCCGGGTAGAGTTGACACTGCAAAGGTCAGTGGTCAAAGGTACTCTGTTGGGCCTAGGACAGACTGGTAATTGTAAGTGCCAGGAGGGCATGTTACAGTATTCTAAGTCAGCTTTTCTGACCTCAAATACGGTGTTCTTTTCCTAAAACCATTTTGGGTTTAAGGCAGGGAGAGGGCCTCTTTTCAAAATAAAAATATTCCAAACCTAAAATCTAGTTGACAATGATTTTGATGAAAATACTGCAAAGCATTTGAACACATAACTCTGGGTTTAGGGAGAGGCTAATGCAGGACTGAGGATGGAGTGGAGATTTCTGCTTCTAAGAGGAATTTTTTTTTTTTTTTTGCCCCTCAAATCACACTCTGTTGTGATATGGTTCCTTCAGGAGAATATGCCAAACTTTACACTGAATTAGGGACAGGTTAAATATAATGGTGCATTTGATAGAGTGCCCTACATTTTACAGAGCATTGTCACAGAGTAGATCTTTCTATCCTCACAAAATGTTTTGCAGTAAGCTATTCAGTAATCATTATCCCAATTTTTCTTGTGAGGAGCCTGTGGGATGAGAAGAAAAATAGAGCACAGCGACTAAGTGACAGAAGCAGAATTTTAATTTTAATAGGAAAAACTGGGACCGTGAGTGAGATCTGGATTCAAGTTCTCTCTCACCCCACAAAAACAGACAAAAAAATTCTATTGATTTTATATCTACCTTGTAAGTTATGTAACACTCAGTCAAGAAGTTTTTATCAATCCTCTATCAGGTTCTTTGCTATGAGCTGGGAATAAAATCAAGAGAATGAAAAAGCCCCTATTGTCAGAAAAATACACATTTTTCCTTTATGGAATATAAGCTACTTGAAGACAGGAACCATGCGATTGTTTTTTGTACACCAGGTGCTTGGTAATGAATGGTCACTTAATGATTACATATTGATTGACTCATTGCTTCCTTTCATTAGTTTTCTGAATATTTGTAGTCTCATTTATAAAAAAGCAACAACACTGTTCTTACCTATCTCAAAGGTTAATTCATTTATCTATAAAATAGCCTACAAGATATAAACTATTGATTTTTTATTAATGAGCACTAAGTATAATAATGAGGAGATCCTCAAAGCTCAGGAAGTAAGGAAAGAAATAGACATTTGTAATAACAAGACACCATGGATAAAAATGATGAAATCCATCACTTGCCTTCTTATTTCCTTATGCAACTTAATACTCCATCAAGGATTTATATTCAATAAATAAATCAGTACATAAACATTAATTAAATATCCACTATGTGTCAGACATTGTGCTAAGCACTGGAATTGAAATGTGTCATGGTTTCTTGTGCAAAGGCAGTGCTAATACCCTACAAGAATTGAATATGACCTTGTAGGAAACAAAAATATCACTCTGCAGATGATATGATGGTATAGAGATTCCTGGAGAATTAACTAAGAAACTACTAGAAACAACAACTTTATCAAAGCTGAAGGACACAACATAAATCCACATAAATCATTAGCATTTCTATGTTATTAACAAAGTCCAGCAGCAAAGTCCATTTAAAATAACTGAAACAATCTAAAATATTTGGGATTCTACATGCCCAGACAGGAACCATATGAACACCATTACAAAATAAAGTCAAATCTAATCAATTGGAAGAATTTCAAGTGCTCATGGGTAGGCCGAGCTAATGCAATAAAAATGACAGTTCTACTAATGTAATTATTCAGGGAATACATACCATTCAAACTGGCAAGAAATTATAGAACTAGGAAAATAATAAAGTTCTATAATTTCTTGCCAGTTTGAATGGTATGTATTCCTGAAGGTGGAAGAACAAAAGGTCAAAAATTTCAAGGGAATTAATGAAAAAATGCAAATGAAGGTAGCCTAACTATACCAGACCTAAAACTATTTTATAGAGCAGCAGTTATCAAAACCATTTGGCACTGGCTAAAAAATACAGTACTTGATCAGTAGAATAAGTTAGATTCAAATGATACAATAGTCAATGACTGTTATTATCAAGTATTTGATAAACCCAAAGAACACAGCTTCTGACATAAGAATTCAGTTTTTGAAAAAAAAAATTCTGGGAAAATTGGAAAATAATATGGCAGAAAGTAGGCATTGACCAACACTTACCACCATTTACCAAGTTAAGGTCAAAATGGGTTCATGCTTTAGATATAAAGAGTGATACTAAAAGCAAATTGGAAGAAAAAAGGATAGTTTGTATAACTCAGATATCTGAAGAAGGAAGGAATTTATGGCTAAAGAAGAACTAGATTGCATCATGAAATGCAAAATAGATGATTTTGATTATATTAAATTAAAAGGTGTTTTTGTACAAATAAAACCAATGTAGACAAGGTTGAAAGAAAAGTAGAAAACTAGGGGGGAGGGAAATTTACATCCATATGAATATGGATCACAATATAGTATTTTTACCTTTTTTGTTGTTTGCTTGCTTTTTGTTTTCTTTCTTATTTTATCTACTTTTTGATATGAATTCTTTTTCCTCTTTTCTTTTCTTTTTTTGGCTGAAGCAATTGGTGTTAAGTGACTTGCCCTGGGTCACACAGCTAAGACATGTTAAGTGTCTGAGACCAGACTTGAACTCATCTTGCCCTGACTTTAGGGATGGTGCTCTATCCACTATGCCACCTAGCTGTCCCTGATATTTTTTTTCTTTTAAAAAATTTATTTTTTTGCTTTAAATTTCAAGTTTTCTCCTCTCCACTGTCTTCCCTAATGATTGCAAAGACAAGAAATAAAATATTCATTATAAGGTGAAGTGATACAAAACATATTCATATTGGTCAAGTTCCAAATCAAATCAAAAGAAAACAATGACAATTTTTTTAAAAGGGAGAGAAAGAAATAAACATGCTCATATGCTTCAATCTGAGCTCAGATATAATCAATTTTTTTATCTAAAGGTTGATAATATTTTACATCACAAATCTATTAAAGTAATGGTGGATTACTGATTTGATTAGTTACCAACTCTTTCATAGCTAATTATTTTAATAATATTACCATTACAGTGTACATTGTCTTCTTGGTTCTGCTCACTTCATTTTGTATCTATTCATATAAATATTCTCCCATTGTTCTGAAATCATCCCTATTTTTTAAATAACATAATAGTATTTCCTAACATTCAGATGCCATATCTTGTACAATTCTCTAATGAGTACCTTTGCAGTTTCAAACTCTGCCTTCAGAAGCTTCTATAAATATATTTTATATGCGTGTTCATTTAACTTAATAATGATATTGCAGGGGTGAAAGGGTATTTTTATAGCCGTTTGAGCATAGTTTCAAATTATTCATCAGAATGATTGGAGCAGGTCACAACAGAACATTGATATTTTTATTTTCCACTTTCATTCTAGCATTTGTCATTTTCTTTTTCTGTCAACTTAGACAATCTGATGAATGTGAATTAGTATTTCAGATGGTCTTCACCTTTTTTATTAAAGCATTTTATTATCAAAACATATTCTAATTTTCAAAATTCACCCTTGCAAAACCTTGTGTCCCAATTTTTTTTTCTCCCTACTTTCCCCCAATCCCCTCCCCTACATGGCAAGTAATCCAGTACATGTTAAACATGTGCTTCAGGGGCAGCTAGGGGGCGCAGTGGATAGAGCACCAGCCTTGAATTCAGGAGGACCCGAGTTCAAATGTGATCTCAGACACTTAACACTTCCTGGCTGTGTGACCCTGGGCAAGTCACTTAACCCTAGCCTCAAAACAAACAAAAAACAAAACAAAACAAACAAACAAAAAAAAAAACAAAACATGTGCTTTACTTGTGAAGCATGATAAATATGGAAATATGTATAGAAGAATCAGACTCAAAATTATAAAAGATAATAGCCATTCTCCAGTTGATAAATGGTCAAAGGGTACAGATATTTTCAGACAAAGAAATTAAAACCATTTGGGGTCATATAAAAAATGCTCTAAATCACTATTCATGGGATAAATGCAAATTAAGACAACTCTGAGATACCACTACACACCTTTCACATTGGCTAAAATGACAGGAAAAGATAATGAAAAATATTAGAGGGGATGTAGGAAAACTGGGACACTAGTACATAGTTGGTGGAGTTGTGAACTAATTCAACCATTCTGGAGAGCAATTTGAAACTATGTCCAAAGGGCTAACAAGCTGTGTGTACCTTTTGTCCAAAAGTATTTCTATTGGGCCTGTATCCCAAAAAGATCTTAAAGGAAGGAAAAGGACTCGCATGTGCAAAAACATTTGTGGAAGCTCTTTTTGTAGTGGCCAGAAATTGGAAAATGAGTGGATGTCCATCAATTGGAGAATGGCTGAATAAATTGTGGTATATGAATGTTATGGAATATTATTGTTCTGTAAGAAATGACCAACAGGATGATTTCAGAGAGGACTTGGAGAGACTTATGTGAAAGTTATATGAAATGAGCAGAACCAAGAGAACATTGTATACAGCAACATCAAGATTATGCAAATCAATTCTGATGAATGTGGCACTTTTCAACAGTGAGATGATTCAGGGCAATTCCAATAAACTTATGGAAAGAACCATCAGTTATTGAGAAATAGGATTGTGTGGGTTTGAATGTGGATCACAGCATATATAGTGTTTTTATATATATTGTTTATGTTGCTTGCATTTTGTTTTCTTTCCTTTTTTCTTCTTTTTTGATCTGATTTTATTGTATGTCTTGATAAATGAGAAAATGCATATAGAAGAATTGTACTGTTTAAAATATATATTGGATTACTTGCTGTCTAGGGGAGGAATTAGGGGCAAGGGAAGGAGAAAAATTTGGAATGCAAGGTTTTGCAAGGATGAATGGTGAAAACTGTCTTTGCATGTATTTTGAAATGAAAAATAAACTATCATTAAAAAAAGAAAATGCCCTCCTTGACACTGAAAATACTTAAAATCGGACAATTAATATTTCTTCTTATACTCTCAGCCACAAAAGTAGTGGTGAATCTTTAATCTCTGCCTCAGCCTCCCCAAATGTAAAATGGTGATAATTATCATACCCTGTGGTTTTTGTGAAGAATAAATGAAATATTTTTTAAATGCTCAGGAAAGTATAGTGCCCAACAAAATAAGTACTTAGTTAATTCTTTACTTCCTTCCTTCATTTCTTTTCTCCTTCCTTCTTCTTCCCCTCTCTTTCTGTCTTTCTCTGTCTCTGTCTCTCTCTGTCTCTCCGTCTCTCTGTCTCTGTCTCTCTGTCTCTCTCTCTCTGTCTCTCTCTCTGTCTCTCTCTCTCTCTCTCTCTCTCTCTCTCTCTCTCTCTCTCTCTCTCTCTCTCTCTCTCTCTCTCTCTCTCTCTGTGTGTGTGTGTCTTTGCTTTTCCCTCTTTCCTTTCTCCCTCCCTTCCCTCCCTTCCCTTTTTCTCTCCCTCCTTTCAGAGGCACATCACAGCAAGTAATGCCAGTTATAGCATCACCCCACCAGGATCTTTAGCAAAGAATATGGAAGGAGAAAAAGCCGAGATCCTGCCTAGAGGCACAGTAATTACACCAATGAGCTGGTTTCATCAATAGGAGGCTAGAGGTCAGAGCAAGGAAAGGGACTGAATGTTTCAAAATTGGTTTCTTACTGACTCACGAACAGATTGAGTCTTTGCTCTGTGCTCCCCTTAGAGACACCATCCCCCTCTCCTCCCAGCATCCCATTAATGCAGTCATCAGGAGTGTCACATGAAGTTACTCACTGGTCCAGTGTTCAGCTCTTTGTTCCATTTGCAGAAATTCTAAGGCAATGGTCATGCTGCTAGGTAAGGGGCAGAGCTGGTTTTAAATTCCATATTCAGGAGCAAATCATCCAGTTATAAGGATCTCATATACACATATGAACACACATATATATATATTTATGTACATATGTGTATATGTAAATACATATATGTATGTATATTTTATAGATATATAATTTTTTTTTTACCTCAAACATTGATCCAGCTTCAGAATTGTCATCATTATCTTTTCCATGGTGACATATTTAGGTAGGGACCAAGCCTATGATTTCACTCATACAAGTGATTTACACTGGGAAAAATTCTTTTGCCAATGTTGATAGACCCAAGACCTGTAGTCTCAGAGTTGTTTGGAGGCATTAAAAGTTTATAGGACTTTACCAAAATCCACTGTGACAGAAGTATAGCCTAAACCCAGGTCTTCTTAATTCTCTGGGCAGCTCTCAATTTGGATATTGAGGTTATGTAAGACTTGCAAAATACATCATTTCCCTAAAACTCAGAATGGACCTGAAAGTGAACAACTCCAGGTATGTTTATTATTCCAGTTTTATAAATGAAAACACTAAAGATCATATTGGTCAATCAACTTGCCTGGTTCCCATGGACAATAAATGAAAGAGGTGGGTAGGTTTTCTGACACTAAAACAAAAAAGGATCCTCCCTTATTTGAAATATACGCACGCACACACACACACACACACACACACACACACACACACATATAGTTACCTATTTTATTACAGTATTGAGGAACAATTGCACTGCACTGTACTTTGTTGAACTGAATTGTATCTCTTCTATTGAATAACACTTAAAATATCTGGTATGAATGACCATCTAATTTGGCCAAATTTAATTTTAAACCACTTCTTAAAATATTTATAAATCTACAGTTCATGGGAATTAACCCGATTTTTAAAAATAGCACTTCTTATTTCTGGTTCTGTTCTCTTAACCTTATTAAAATGGAATTGAAAACAATCTATCACTCTTGGCAGAAATATTTAACTTGCCATCACATGTGGGAACTCAGCCAGAGAAACTGAGTGACCTGCCAATGTGTCAGACTTTGAGACAAGGAACAGATTGGAATATCTCTTAAATAAGAGTTCTAAATTATGGGATTTTCCCTGGAATCTGTGCAAGAATCGACTTGATCAGTGTTTTTTTTTTTTTTTATTTTGCATGCTTTGGAGTTGAGAGTATACTATGAGGTCTCCCACTATCCAGTGGCATCAAGTATGTGGTTAATGGGAATAAATCATGACTTATGTCACAAGGACAAACTTTGAAGTCTGAACAAATACCTCTACTTTCATTGACCGAAAAATCAGTGAAAATAACTGACTATAGAGAGAGTATTTTTAGGTGCCCTTTCTAGTAGTTCTTGACTTAGTGATAACACTAAGTGGTCTTATATTTATTTGTTCATGTGTCTTATCTGCCCATTTTAACCACACTTTAACTGTTAACTCCTTTTAAACACAGTGAAAGTTTCTTATTTATTTTCCTAACCAAGGCCTTATCACACCAGAAGTAAACAATAATTTGTACGGTTGAAGAGGTTTTTTTTTTTTTTTTTTTTTTTTTTTTTTTTTTTTTTAATTTTTATTTGTTTGTTGTTCGTTTTTTAAAGTTAGGTAAATTGACATATCCATGTTTGTTTAATCCAGGATTGAAAGGTGGATACAACTCCTGAGGTTCAAAACAAAATGACTTCAATCAAATAAAATTCAGTTACAAGTCAGAGCATCAGAGCTACATAGAAATTTCAGCGTTATGTGGCTCAACTCTTTCCTTTATAGATGATGAAATTGAGTTCCAGAGAAGTGAAATATGAATTCAATATTACATAAATATTTGGTGGTAGAGATAGGATTTGGAATTCCCATGACTCTAAAACTAACTTTACATGCTACCATATTGCTACCCAACAAACACTGATTTATATATTGAAAGTAAATTCATGAAACTCATTAAACTAACTGATGAAACAGAGCAAAATTAAAAAAAAAAAGATGAAAGAACACGTAGATTGAAGTTCTTAACCTGGGCCCATTATTTTTAAATAGATACATTCATAAATGTATGTCCATATAGTTGGTTTCATTTGAGATTCTATGTAGTTTATTTTATTCACTTAAATACATTTTTCTTAAAAAAAATCCAAGGATTTCATAGGATGTCAAAGGAGTACATGCTACAGAACAACAACAACAACAATACAATGATGACTGATGAATTCAAGGGAGAAAATTTAACTGAATTATTAAGGAAAATAAGATTACTTAGAAAGCTGATTTTACTCCTGTAATTCAGTCAATTTTTCAGTCCTCTCAGATTCTTCATCACCCCATTTGGGGGTTTCTTGGCAAAGATACTGGAGAGGTTTGTTATTTCCTTCTCCAGATCACTTTGCAGATGAGGAAACTGAAGCAAAAAGTATTGAGTGACTTGCCCACAGTCACACAGCTGAAGCTGGATTTGAATTGAGGTCCTCCTTACTCTAGCATCAGCATCCTAAGTACTGTATCACTTAGTTAGAGGGATGGGAATTCCCTCTTTTCTCATTACTGCTTGTTAGATTCTTTCTTTCCTGACAAATTTTTTTCTAGAGTACTTTCTTTATGGTCATATTCTCTTGCAGTGACTTAGAGCTGGATAAGGCAATGGCAAATCAATTCTGTATCTCTGCCAAAAAATTCAAAGGGGATCAGAAGAGTCAATCACAATTGAAAAATGACTAAACAATAACAAAACAACAAAAATTTTAACATGTCATATTACCAACAGAATGGAACCTTTCTGAGGACAAGGACTGGTTTTTAGTTTTATTTTTGTATTGCCAGCAACTAACATAGTTCCCTAAAAATAATTCAGGATTAATTAATTTTTGTTGAACTGAAAAGCATATATTTAGTAGGGTTGTGTTAACCATAATAATAAGGAAAAATATTTCTTTTAAACTTCTAAGAGTAACTTTTTAGAAAGAACAACATTCTCTATAATCCATTAATTATTTATTTTTAATGTCAGAGGTATAAGAGCCTTCAAATTCATGTCAATTCAAACGAAGGTAACTGAAGTCTTTTCTTTTCAGTGATTTTTCCTGATAGTGCTGACACTACTCTTTACTCCAAGAAATTGACTTTCATCTAGATTTATTTGTAAACAGTATTATAAGTTTCCAAATACATGCAAAGACAGTTTTTAACTTTCACCTTTGTAAAACCTTGTGTTCTAAATTGTTTTTCTCTCCCTCTCCGATCCCCAAGACAGCAAGCAATCTGATGTAGGTTAAACATCCACATTTATTTTCAATAAATGTTATGTCTATGTGTTTGCTATCACTCTTGTTAGAGAAAAATTAATTGAGGGCAGAGGTAATTGGATTTTGGTTCCTGCCATATTATTATACTTGATGTATCATCAAAGGATCATAAATTTAGAATTATAATAAAAGGTAAATTATAGTTTTTGAATCAAGCTCCTTCTTCTTACTGATGAGGAAACATGAATAGAGAAGAGATATGACTTATCTAGAATTACACAGCTATTAAGTTCTTGAGGCAAGATTCAAATCCAGGTCTCCCTCATACTACATTTATAATCAAATTCTCTCTCTCAAAAGGAAAGCATAGAAATACTCTGTGCTTTCAATATAGAGAAATACTCTATATTGAAGAACTTAGTCCTTTTGTTGTTTGTTTTCCCAGATGTCAAGCATATTATCCAATATGGATTGACCATAATGGAGTGAAGTGATCTTTGGATTCAAAGTATCTAATTAGGGTCAGCGTACATAAATATAAATCAAGTCAAGAAATACTTCACCTCTCCTGATCTAAGCCAGCTCAGGGTTTTCTATATTCTAATGCTGTTTTTCTCATTTCATATTCTCAAAAAACAAAAAGCTGAAAAGTTCTGAAACTAGAACAAGTTTGGTTTTAATAATGTTGGGGTCATAGATTTTTGCCTATAGAACCTGTTTTCCTCACACCAAAAGAAACCTGTGTTTGTTCAAGCTTTCAAAGGCAACTTTTTCGAGCAGAGAAAATCCCCAACACTCCTTTATAATTTCTTTTGAGCACAAAGAGTTTCCTCATTAGTTATCCCCAGGCTATTCAAGAGGTTTTCACTCTAATATCCAGAAGAAAGATAAACAGAAATCTTTTCATGCTGATGAGGATAGTTAGAACACATTTAGTGTCATTTGAGGTGATACCTGTGTGAGTTAACAAAGATAATTCATATCCTATGACTATTAAAAGCATCGCTGAATAAATAAAAATTAAATAGCCCTACAGTCTACTACTTTAAAAGAACCTTTATTGTGAAGAAATCCTAGAACAGAATGAAGCATGATATAACACATAGCACAGTGTCCATGGGAACAAAGGTACTTGGGTCAAATTCCATATTTAAAGATTACTCCCTGTGTAATTGTGAGCCAGCCACTTAATTGATCTATGCCTCAGTTTCTGGCACTGTAAAACAAGGAGAGTTCTATCTCTGAGGTTTTTCTACTTCTAAGCCTACAATAATGATGCTCATTCAGCAAAATTACGAAGCACTTGCCACAAAAATAAAGTCAGATTTAAATAACTGGAAAGACATTCAGTGCTCTTGGATAGGCCGAGTGAATATAATAAAGATGACAATACTCCCCAAACTAATCTATTTATTTAGTGCTATACCAATCAGACTCCCAAGAAACTATTTTAATGACCTAGAAAAAATAACAACAAAATTCATATGGAAGAATAAAAGGTCGAGAATTCCAAGGGAACTAATGAAAAAAAAAAAGTCAGATGAAGGTGGTCTAGGTGTACCTGATCAAAAGCTATATTATACAGCAGCAGTCACCAAAACCATTTGGTATTGGCTAAGAAATAGACCAGTCGATCAGTGGAACAGATTAGGTACAAAGGAGATAAAAGGGTACATCTATAGAAATCTAGTGTTTGACAAACCCAAAGATATCAACATTTGGGATAAAAATTCATTATTTGGAAAAAACTGTTGGGAAAACTGGAAATTAGTATGGCAGAAATTAGCTATGGATCCACACTTAACACCATATGCCAAGATAAGATCAAAATGGGTCCAAGACTTAGGCATAAAGAATGAGATAATAAATAGATTAGAGGAACAGAGAATAATCTACCTCTCAGACTTGTGGAGGAGGAAGGAATTTATGACCAGAGGAGAACTAGAGATCATTATTGATCACAAAATAGAAGATTTTTATTGTATCAAACTAAAACATTTATGTACAAACAATACTAATGCAAACAAGATTAGAAGGGAGGTAACAAATTGGGAAAATATTTTTACAGTTAAAGGATCTGATAAAGGTCTCATTTCCAAAATATATAGAGAATTGACTTTAATTTATAAGAAATAAACCATTCTCCAATTAATAAATGGTCAAAGGATATGAACAGACAATTCTCAGAGGAAGAAATTGAAACTATATCCACTCACATGAAAGAGTGTTCCAAATCACTACTGATCAGAGAAATGCAAATTAAGACAACTCTGAGATACCACTACACACCTGGCAGATTGGCTAAGATGACAGGAACAAATAATGATGAATGTTGGAGGGGATGTGGGGAAACTGGGACACTAATACATTGCTGGTGGAGTTGCGAAAGAATCCAGCCATTCTGGAGAGCAATCTGGAATTATGCCCAAAAAGTTATCAAACTGTGCATACCCTTTGACCCAGCAGCGCTACTACTGGGCTTATATCCCAAAGAAATACTAAAGAGCGGAAAGAGACCTATATGTGCCAAAATGTTTGTGGCAGCCCTTTTTGTAGTGGCTAGAAACTGGAAGATGAATGGATGTCCATCAGTTGGAGAATGGTTGGGTAAATTGTGGTATATGAAGGTTATGGAATATTATTGCTCTGTAAGAAATGACCAGCAGGAGGAATACAGAGAGGCCTGGAGAGACTTAAATCAACTGATGCTGAGTGAAATGAGCAGAACCAGAAGATCACTGTACACTTCAACAACAATACTGTATGAAGAGGTATTCTGATGGAAGTGGAAATCTTCAACATAAAGAAAAACCAACTCACTTCCAGCTGATCAATGATGGATAGAAACAACTACACCCAGAGAAGGAACACTGGGAAGTGAATGTAAACTGTTAGCACTCCTGTCTATCTACCCAGGTTACTTAAACCTTCAGAATCTAATACTTAACGTGCAACAAGAAAATGGTATTTACACACATATATTGTATCTAGGTTATGCTGTAACACATGTAAAATGTATGGGATTGCCTGTCATCTAGGGGAGGGAGTAGAGGGAGGGAGAGGATAATTTGGAGAAATGAATATAAGGGATAATGTTATAAAAAATTACTCATGTATATATACTGTCAAAAATTTATAATTATAAAATTTAAAAAAATAATGATGCTCATTCTTATACTTTCAATCTGTGTGACACCATACACAATGTAACTAAACTTTTTATGCTATAAAAGGAGCCTTGTATAACACATGGATTTTGAAATCTTTTCCAGAAAACTGAAAAACAAAACAAAACAAAAAAGAACTTTTAGAGTTTTAAAAGGAGTATGGAAGAATTCGATGATTTTTTTTTTTTTTATCCTCTTCTCTAATCCCTGTTTTCTCTACACATTATTTATTTATTTATTTATTTATTTATTTTTAAAATTTTTTATTATATATATATATATATATTTTTTTTTTATAATATTATCCCTTGTATTCATTTTTCCAAATTACCCCCCCCTCTATTCCCTCCCCCCGATGACAGGCAATCCCATACATTTTACATTCTACACATAATTTATCAACAATTTTCCATTCCTGACAGATTTAAGAGGTCCTACAAACATAATTCACATATCATTTTCTTTTTTCTCTTTGTACAGGCCTTAAGTCGATTAGGCAACTGCCAACTAAGTGGCTAATTAAAACAATATTTTAAGAAGTAGATTTATGTCTGATTATATGAGATATATAAGACTTTCTAGGAAAGCGATGAAGTTATCCGAGATGAGTGGACACTGTTTAAGTCATCCAAACGAGGAACCAAAAATATGTAGCCTGAAATTTGTATTCCCAATTTATCCAAGCATGTATGCAGCTGTGGAAGAGGTGCTATCAATAAGGAAGAACAACTGGTATGAGGAAAAAAGAGGTTCTTGAGACATAATCATCTGAAATATGGGGAGAAAGTATCAGGTTGACAACTATATTCTTTATCCTTAAAGAATATTTTATATTTTTTTAAATGAATGGTGGGAAAAGAATAACCAGTTGAGTAAAATCCTTCTGCTTTGATGTACAGGAAGAGGTTTCTCTTGATAGGCAGGAGTGCTTCTGGAATTTGGAAAAATCTAGCGCTATACTCCTTCTATATCTAGCATTATTCCCATTCCCAGAAGATAATGGTCTTTTAGGGGTACCCAGAACTCAAGAGATAGGGCATCCCTCTACAGGCTGCTGAGGGTTTCTTGTAACAACCAGAGCTGGGATCATTCTGAGGCATCAGGACAATGAACTCAGGTCAGAGATGCTTCCTTTCACCTGTCTAGACTCTTTTTTTTTTTTTTTTTTTTTTTAAGCCCAAAAATTATTTTATTAAAAACAATCCTAATGTCTGTTTTTTTTTGTCAGAAATATTTTATTTTATTTTATTTTTTTTATTATATATATATTTTATAATATTATCCCTTGTATTAATTTTTCCAAATTGCCCCCCCTCCCTCTATTCCCTCCCCCCAACGACAGGCAATACCATACATTTTACATGTGTTACAATATAGTCTAAGTACAATACATGTGTGTGAATATCATTTTCTTGTTGCACAATAAACATTAGAATCCGAAGGTACATGCAACCTGGGCAGACAGATATTAGTGCTAACAATTTACATTCACTTCCCAGTGTTCCTTCTCTGGGTATAGTTATTTCTGTCCATCATTGATCAACTGGAAGTGAGTTGGATCTTCTTTATGTTGAAGATTTCCACTTCCATCAGAATACATCCTCATACAGTATTGTTGTTGAAGTGTACAGTGATCTTCTGGTTCTGCTCATTTCACTCAGCATCAGTTGATTTAAGTCTCTCCAAGCCTCTCTGTATTCCTCCTGCTGGTCATTTCTTACAGAGCAATAATATTCCATAACCTTCATATACCACAATTTACCCAACCATTCTCCAACTGATGGACATCCATTCATCTTCCAGTTTCTAGCTAAAACAAAAAGAGCTGCCACAAACATTTTGGCACATATATGTTTCTTTCCGCTCTTTAGTATTTCTTTGGGATATAATCCCAGTAGTAGCGCTGCTGGGTCAAAGGGTATGCACAGTTTGATAACTTTTTGGGCATAATTCCAGATTGCTCTCCAGAATGGCTGGATTCTTTCACAACTCCACCAGCAATGTATCAGTGTCCCAATTTCCCCACATCCCCTCCAACATTTGTCATTATTTGTTCCTGTCATCTTAGCCAATCTGACAGGTGTGTAGTGGTATCTCAGAGTGGTCTTAATTTGCATTTCTCTGATCAGTAGTGATTTGGAACACTCTTTCATGTGAGTGGATATAGTTTCAATTTCTTCCTCTGAGAATTGTCTGTTCATATCCTTTGACCATTTATCAATTGGAGAATGGTTCGGTTTCTTATAAATTATGGTCAGTTCTCTATATATTTTGGAAATGAGACCTTTGTCAGAACATTTGTTTTTAAAAATATTTTCCCAATTTGTTACTTCCCTTCTAATCTTGTTTGCATTAGTATTATTTGTACAGAAACTTTTTAGTTTGATGTAATCAAAATCTTCTATTTTGTGATCAATAATGATCTCTAGTTCTCCTCTGGTCATAAATTCCTTCCTCCTCCACAAGTCTGAGAGGTAGATTATCCTCTGTTCCTCTAATCTATTTATTATCTCCCTCTTTATGCCTAAATCATGGACCCATTTTGATCTTATCTTGGTATATGGTGTTAAGTGTGGATCCATATCTAATTTCTGCCATACTAATTTCCAGTTTTCCCAACAGTTTTTTCCGAATAATGAATTTTTATCCCTAATGTTGGAATCTTTGGGTTTGTCAAAGATTAGATTGCTATAGATGTACCCTTTTTTTGTCCTTTGTATCTAATCTGTTCCACTGATCTACCGGTCTATTTCTTAGCCAATACCAAATGGTTTTGGTGACTGCTGCTATATAATATAGCTTTAGATCAGGTACACTTAGACCACCTTCCTCTGAGTTTTTTTTCATTAGTTCCCTTGCAATTCTTGACCTTTTATTCTTCCATATGAATTTTGTTGTTATTTTTTCTAGGTCATTAAAATAGTTTCTTGGGAGTCTGATTGGTATAGCACTAAATAAATAGATTAGTTTGGGGAGTATTGTCATCTTTATTATATTCGCTCGGCCTATCCAAGAGCACTGAATGTCTTTCCAATTATTTAAATCTGATTTTATTTTTGTGGCAAGTGTTTTGTAATTTTTCTCATATAATTCCTGACTTTTCTTTGGTAGATGGATTCCCAAATATTTTATACTCTCAACATTTGTTTGGAATGGAATTTCTCTTTGTATCTCTTGCTGTTGCATTTTGTTAGTGATATATAAAAATGCCGAGGATTTATGTGGATTTATTTTGTATCCTGCCACTTTGCTGAAATTTTGAATTATTTCTAGTAGCTTTTTAGCAGAGTCTTTGGGGTTCTCTAAGTATACCATCATGTCATCTGCAAAAAGTGATAGTTTGATTTCCTCATTTCCTACTCTAATTCCTTGAATCTCTTTCTCGGCTCTTATTGCCGAGGCTAGCGTTTCTAGTACTATATTGAATAGTAATGGTGATAGTGGGCAACCTTGTTTCACTCCTGATCTTACTGGGAAAGGTTGCAGTTTATTTCTATTGCATATTATGCTTACTGACGGTCTTAAATATATACTCCTGATTATTCTAAGGAATAATCCATTTATTCCTATACTCTCAAGAGTTTTTAGTAGGAATGGATGTTGGATTTTGTCAAATGCTTTTTCTGCATCTATTGAGATGATCATGTGGTTCTTATTAATTTGATTATTAATATGGTCAATTATATTAATAGTTTTCCTAATATTAAACCAGCCCTGCATTCCTGGAATAAATCCTACTTGATCATAGTGTATTATCTTGGAGATGATTTTCTGAAGTCTTTTTGCTAATATCTTATTTAAGATTTTAGCATCAATATTCATTAAGGAGATTGGTCTATAATTTTCTTTCTCAGTTTTCGATCTACCTGGTTTAGGTATCAGTACCATGTCTGTGTCATAAAAGGAATTTGGTAGGACTCCTTCATCCCCTATTTTTTCAAATAATTTATATAACATTGGGGCTAATTGTTCTTTAAATGTTTGATAGAATTCACATGTGAATCCATCTGGCCCTGGGGATTTTTTCCTGGGGAGTTGATTAATAGCTTGTTCTATTTCTTTTTCTGAAATGGGACTATTTAAGCAATTTATCTCCTCCTCTGTTAATCTAGGGAGCCTATATTTTTGGAGGAAGTCATCCATTTCACTTAAGTTATCAAATTTATTGGCATAAAGTTGGGCAAAGTAACTCCTTATTATTTCTCTAATTTCCTCTTCATTGGTGGAAAGATCCCCCTTTTCATTTGTAAGACTATCAATTTGATTTTCCTCTTTCTTTTTTTTGATCAAATTTACCAAAGGTTTATCTATTTTATTGGCTTTTTCATAAAACCAACTCTTGGTTTTATTTATTAATTCAATAGTTTTTTTACTTTCAATTTTATTGATTTCTCCTTTTAATTTTTGTATTTCGAGTTTAATTTTTGGTTGGGGGTTTATAATTTGGTCTTTTTCTAGCCTTTTAAGTTGTAAGCCCAATTCGTTAATCTTCTCTTTCTCAATTTTCTTCAAATAAGCCTCTAAAGATATAAAATTTCCCCTTATTACTGCTTTAGCTGCATCCCAAAGATTTTGATATGATGTCTCATCATTATCATTATCTTGGGTGAAATTATTAATTGTTTCTATATTTTGGTGTTTCACCCAGTCATTCTTTAAGATGAGATTATTCAGTTTCCAATTACTTTTTGGTCTATTTACCCCTAACTTTTTACTGAATGTAGCTTTTATTGCATTGTGATCTGAGAAGAAGGCATTTATTATTTCTGCCTTCCTACATTTAATTTTGAGATCTTTATGTCCTAGTATATGGTCAATTTTTGTATAGGATCCATGAACTGCAGAGAAGAAAGTATATTCCTTCCTATTGCCATTCAGTTTTCTCCAAAGGTCTATCATACCTAGTTTTTCTAATGTTCTATTTACTTTTTTAATTTCTTTGTGGTTTGTTTTGTGGTTTGATTTGTCTAAATCTGAGAGTGCAAGGTTGAGATCTCCCACTATTATAGTTTTACTGTCTATTTCTTCTTGCAGTTCTCCTAACTTTTCCTTTAGAAAGTTAGATGCTATACCACTTGGTGCATATATGTTTAGTATTGATATGGCTTCATTATTTATGCTACCTTTCAGCAGGATATAGTTTCCTTCCTTATCTTTTTTAACGAGATCTACTTCTGCTTTTGCTTGATCTGAGATAAGGATAGCTACCCCTGCTTTTTTGGCTTTACCTGAAGCATAATAGGCTCTATTCCAACCTTTTACCTTTACTCTGTATGTATCTCCCTGCTTTAAGTGTGTTTCCTGTAGGCAACATATCGTAGGGTTCTGCTTTTTGATCCAATCTGCTATCCGTCTCCGTTTGATGGGATCGTTCATCCCATTTACATTTACAGTTAAAATTACTAATTCTGTATTTCCTGCCATCGTATTATCCCCAGCTTATGCTTTTTTCCCTTGACCCCCCTGATCCCCCTCCCCGATATTTAATTTACAGACCCCCCTTGTGCCGCACAACCCTCCCTCTTTTTTTTTTTTTTTTTAGGATCCCTCCCCCCTCCCTCCAAGTCCCTTCACTTATTCTCCTTTTCCTTTTCCCTTTTCCTCTCCCCCCTTTTAATGAGGTGAGAGAAAATTCTCTGAAAAACAAATATGTTAATTATTTACTCTTTGAGCCTCTTCTGATGAGAGTAAGATTCACACAATGATTCTCCCCCTCACTAAGTTCCCTCAAATATGGTGTATTTTCTATGCCTCTTCCTGGGATGTAGTTTCCCTCTTTTTATCACTCCTTCCCCTTTTTCTGAACCGACCTCCTTCCCTTTACCACACCCCCCTTTTTTTCTTTTATATCAGTAAAATCAAATTATCCTTGAGTATTTTTTATATACCCACAACAGAGTTACAGTTCTCAAGGGTTCTGTGTACCTTTTTCTGTTTCTCTTCAGTCTTGTGGATGTAGATCAAATTTTTTGTTTAAGTCTGGTTTTTTTCTTAGAAACATATAGAATTCCTCTGTTTCATTGAATGACCATCTTCTTCCATGGAAAAAGATGCTAAACTTAGCTGGGTAGTTCATTCTTGGTTGCAGTCCTTGATCTTTTGCCTTTCGGAATATCAGGTTCCAGGCCCTTCTATCTTTTAATGTGGAGGCAGCCAGATCTTGGGTGACCCTTATTGTGGCACCTTGGTATTTATATTGTTTTTTTCTAGCTGCTTGCAGGATTTTCTCCTTTGTGTGGTAATTCTGCAGCTTAGCCACAATATTCCGTGGTGTTCTTTTTTTAGGGTCTATTTCAGAAGGAGTTCGATGAATTCTTTCCACATCTACTTTCCCTTCTGTTTCTATTATCTCTGGACAGTTCTCTTTGATAATTTCCTGTAAAATAGAATCTAGGCTCTTTTTTTGGTCATAGTATTCTGGAAGTCCAATAATCCGTAGATTATCTCTCCTAGATCTATTTTCCAGGTCTATAGATTTTCCCAGTAAGTATTTGACGTTGTTCTCCAGCTTCTCATTTTTTTTGTTTTGTTTGACTGATTCTTGGGTTCTCTGTGAATCATTCATTTCTATTTGTTCCATCCTGACTTTTAAGGAGTTATTTTCTTCTTTCACAGTTTTTAGTTCTTTTTGTAAATGCCCAATTTCGTTTTTAAATGAATTATTTTGCTCTATTGAATTTTTTTCCATTTCCCTAATTTTTCTTTTTTGAGAATTATTTTCTTTTTCCAATTCAGAAATTCTATTTTCTTGAGACTTTTTTATCTTTTCCAATTCAGAAATCCTACTTTCCTGTGTTTTTTTAACCTTTTCTAATTCACTAATTTTGTTTCCCTGCATCTCCTGTGAATTCTTTATTTTTTCCAACTCCAATTTCAGGACGTTGTTATTCTCTATCATAACTTCCCTTTCCTTGCCCCATTTTTCTTCGATCTCCCTCAATTTCTTAAGAGCTTCTTCTAGGAGAGAGTTATGTGATGGGGGGCAGGAATCGTTCCCCTTTAGGTTGTTATCTTCTGAATCTTTGCTGTTAACTTCCTCGGGGTTGGATACCCGCTCTTTCTCTGTATAGAAGGAATCTATAGTTTTTCTAGCTTTTTTGCTCATACTTAAAAAAAACCTTTTGGTGTCTGTCCCTGGGGTAGGAAATTATTTACTTCTTTACCAGCTTCCTCCCAGACGGGATGGATGCAGCGGCCCCCTGCGCCCGTGCTAAGAGAGAGCTCTGGGAGAGAGTTCCCCACCCCCTCCCTGGGAGTGCCTCAGACGGTGATTAGCACTACTGTGCTTTGAGGGCGTAGAATAGTGAAGACAGCAGGAAGCCCAGCCTATGTGTCCGGGTGGGGAGTGGATGTCTGCAGCAGGTGACGTGAGAAGCCCCTGCGCTCAAACTGGAAGTGTCTGCCAGAAAACCGCGGTCCCTAGTTCAAAGGTTCCGCTTCTCTGGGACTTCCTGGAGCTGAGTTCCACTCCCTCCAGCTAAGCTAGGCCGTGTGTGTTGCCTTGGGCCGTATCCACCCACTTGTCAGTCTCTTAACTATTCTCAGGTGGTAGCTGAGGCCACACCCCCTGGTGCCGATTCTCTGCTGAGTCACCCCCAGTGTGTGTGGGGGGGGAAATCTAATCAGAGTTTTAAAATATTTTGGCTTTCTCTTCTGAACTGCTAAATAATTAGCAGAGAAGAGCTAACAGCCTGTCGCCAGATTCCTTTACCTCAGTGGCTTCTCTGATCCCAGAGCCCCTCCCAGCGCAATGGGCGCAGTGTGCCCCTACCCCACCGTCTGTGCTGGTCTCTTATTCCTCCCCTGAGAACTGACCTTTTCCTGTTGAAACTCCAGATTCTCTTCAGCTGGTAAGTCGTGCTTCCAGTCCTTGTGGTATCTGTCAGTCCTGAGCTAATTCTGAGACTTAATTTATCTAATTGGTTGTGAGGGAGTGAGGACGTTCACTGAGTCGTGTGTTTCCTCTCCGCCATCTTGGCTCCCTGTCTAGACTCTTTGAAGCCCCTAAATGGCCATCGCCCTCCACTTTTATTTTTATTCCTATTTCTATAGGCCCCCACCCATCTCTCTGTGCCAGAGCAAGGCTTTTGTCCCTGGAGAGAATATGAAAAGCAACTTTAATATTTTCAAGGTTTGGAAATACACCAAATTAGTGTCTCTCTGCCTCTCTCTGTGTTGTCTCTCTGTTTCTCTTGGCCTCTCTTTATCTCTCTCCCTCTCTCTCTTTCTTTCTTTGTCTCTGTGTGTCTTTCTCCTCTCTGTCTCTGTCTCTCTTTCATTGTCTCTCTCCTCACTCTTATTCTCTCTGGCTTTTTTTCTGTCTCTGTAACTCTGTCCCTGTATTTCTGTGTCTTTATCTCTGAGTCTACTCTGTCTCTTGCTGTTTATCTCTGTGTGTCTCTCTGTCCATCTGTCACTATGTGTCTGTTTCTCTCTCTGTCTCTGTGTTTCTCTGTGTACCTCTCTCTGTATCTGTCTGTCTGTGTCTGCCTTTCTGTCTGGCTCTTTCCTCCCTTTCTCCTACAAAAATAAAAATAAATAATGCTCTCAAAACAAAACAAATAGATAATAACTACACCCCCCAAAAAGTAAAAACCAAGAAGTTTCAGATGAGGAAAATCCCATTGCCCATCCAGCACAAAATTTAATCTCTGAGAAATATTCTATGGAATAATGTGTCAGAAAATAAAACTGTTCTACATTACACCATCTTCACACACTTTACCATTTTTGCTAATCTGAAAAGTCCTCAGAGATAAAAAAAAATACCCAGGTGAATACTTCAATGGATCTGTGACCACACTAAATTAGTCTGTTGTAACTTGTCCACATATTTCATCTTATGATATTTGTATTTTTGTTTTACCCTTAGTCCTTCACAATCAATCTACCCAATACACTACAAGACTTTCTTTAGGTCAGTTAACCTATTGCCCAATGCAGAGTCATAAGTTGTTCATCTGTAATGCTTAACCTTTATATACCCTCCCCAATTTTACATCACTTTAATGATACTTTTGGCATCTACTTTCACATGCAATTCATGCTGGATAATAGTTTGCATCCCATTTCTACTTACCATGTGTGATCCTACTGTCCTTTTGCTTGCCTTAAATGTTAACTGTTAACTACTTTATTATATTTCCTTCAAGATGTTTGGTTCAGAACTTTCCATTATGTTCAATGATTAATTTATTGCAAGAACTTTGAACTCACTAACATGAGTGGTTTCTCATGAGCTTATAATTGGATTTTATCCATTTTATCAGTAGATCTTTGGCTTAAAATATAACTTCATTTGCACTGAGATTTTCCTTATTCTCGTCAAATTTGTCAAAAACAGATGTAGGGAATGATTTTCAAGTCACATCATCAATCATTTAAAAGAAATAACAACATCTGCAAAAGACTGAAATAGATAATACAACTACCCAATGAGTCAACTAAGTGGTAAAGAGGATAGAAAATTGGTCCCTAGGGTCAGGAAGCCTGAGTTCAAATTTTACTTTATAAAATTACTAGCTGTGTAACTGTGGAAAAGTTACATAACTACTATTGGGCCTCAGTTGCTTCAAATGGAAAGTGAGAATGATAATAAATCCTTCCTCACATAACTGTGAAGATCAGATAATATTTTTAAGTGCAGAGGGCAGTATGTGGCAAATAGTAATGTTTAGTTAATGTTTATTCCTCCCCAATTTAAAACTCATAATCTTTGCCCTTAAGAAGATCACATTCTGTTTGGGAATTGACATATCACACACACACACACACACACACACACACACACACACACACACACACAGAGAGAGAGAGAGAGAGAGAGAGAGAGAGAGAGAGAGAGAGAGAGAGAGACAGAGAGAGAGAGACAGAGAGAGACAGAGAGGAGAGAGAGACAGAGAGGAGAGAGAGACAGAGAGACAGAGAGAGAGAGAGAGAGAGAGAGAGAGACAGACAGAGAGAGACAGAGAGAGACAGAGAGAGACAGAGAGGAGAGAGAGACAGAGAGACAGAGAGACAGAGAGAGAGAGAAAGATAGAAGGAGAGAGAGAGAGAGAGAGAGGAGAGAGAGACAGAGAAAGAGAGAGACAGAGACAGAGAGACAGAGAGAGAGAGAGAGGAGAGAGAGACAGAGAGAGAGAGAGAGAGAGAGAGAGAGACAGAGACAGAGAGAGACAGAGACAAAGACAGAGAGACAGAGAGAGACAGATACTTAAGACAGACAGAGAGAGATCCATAATACGCAAAATGAAAGAGGAGAGAAAGAAGAGTCCAGGAGAATTATAAAGAGAATAAAAAGCAGTTGTGGAGGAAATAGTATCTACCTGGAACCTGAAAACATGATGATTATTTGGAAAGGCTCAGTTGAGGGAGATGCATTCCAAGCATGGAGGATGACCCTTACAAATGTCATCCAGGAGTCCAGAGATAGTATCAGCACAAACTTCAATAAGGTTTATTCATTGCCAAATAAAACAGCACTAACTTGGTAGTAATTTTCTTGATTAGGCAAATGATGTAATCAGAGATCCATTCAGGCACCAGGAAAGTCCCCACAACTCAATAATTATGGCTATAATGAACCTGTACTTTGAAATAGTCCAGAGCACATGAATCCACATGAGCCCGTGGGAGGTAATGCACTTGTCCCAAGCCTGCTAGCTCCATTACAAACATTTTCTGAATCTCTTCTTTGAAAAACTGTCTTTAGAGCAACTTTATAGACATATAGCAAAAGGCAGGGGGAAGCTATTTCAACATTTCATAGCCATATTTCTTTTGAATCCAAACAACATGGGCACTATTATCCTAAAGGCATTCTAAATAGCTCCAAGAAAGTTTTGAAGAGTAGCAGCCCTTACTCCGAAGATTTGTGCTCCCAAATTATCAATGTAAATATCATCTTATTATGCAACTTGGCCACTGTCTCAGAACTTGACAAACTCTTCAAAGCTATCAGTCTTACTAGATGTATAACTATAGCGTATCCCACACTGTGCTCTTGCTCCCAACCCACCTTTATCACTTCTTCCCGTCCTGGTAATTTGCTGCAAATTATTTTCTGCAATTGCTCCCAGACTTTCTCAGCTGAGACCTCAATCTCAATTAAATGGGCAATTATTCTTAGGAAGAGCACCTTTAGAAATGATTATATATTCTTCACATACACATCCTTTTTTTTTTCTTTTTGTTTATAATGTCTATAATCTTCCTTTAAATTTGAATTCATTAATTTTATGGTGCTTTTAATCAACACAAACATAGTCCAAATAAACATTATAAACATGGATATTCTCAGATCAAACTAGAAATTTCACTTTCCTCCCTTTTATTCTCACAAAATACTTTCCTTTTTTTGGTCTTTCCTAGGGCACTGTACTCATGCTGATTTAATTGTTTTTCTCTTTTACTTTATAATCTGCTAATAGTTTAATTAACTCACACTCATGAAAAAAAACTGAATCTTAAGCTTGAAATGAACCTTGGAGGTCATCTGTGCCAAATAGATAAATTTCCTCTACATCTTCAAAAAGTGATAATCTCCTTTCTGTTTCAATACCTTTAGTGATAAGGAACTTGCTCCTTCTGAAGACCCTTTGCATCTTTCAGCATCACACAGAATGACTGATCATGATCATGATGATGGTGAAGAACTTTTTCTATAAATCTCAGTCCCACTCTTTCCCAAAGAAAAATCATTCTCTAATCACATAGGAGCAGAGTCAAAACCCAACTTGCCAAAGTTTGGGCAGACATTCACGTGTTTTCAATTCTGAAGTTTGGCGAGTGTGGGTTTTTTCCCAAGACTTTATTCATGGCTCTCTTTGCTTTCCTTTCAGCTCTTTCCCTTATTAATCTCAGCATTTTGTAATCAATAGATTACAGAAATCGGCATCAGAAAGACAAAATCACATAATGACTCAGATAACAACCAGCTGTATTTATTTTAAAGCTCATTATTCTTCAATCTCAGTTTCCTCATTTGAAAAGTTTTGATGACAATTTATCTCACAAAGATATGATGGTGATATTAACAATCAAATTAGCAACAATAATAATAACTAGCATTTAAACATCCTTTTAATGTTTGCAAAGTTATTTATAAATTTTCTTATTGATCCTTAAGATAACCCCAGGAAAGAAGAGGGTATTATTAAACTTTTTTTTACAAGTGAGTGATTTGTCTAAGGTCATAGAGGTAGGATATGTCTGAATCTAGACTATCACTGAGATCTTCCTGATTCCAAGTCTCATACTGTCTTCATTGTACACTTAAATGACTCAGATGAGATAATATATACAAAACACTTTGTAAATCATCAAGTAAAATATCAATAGCTATTCTTATTTTTTGTCATTTTAAGCAGGTAGGTGGCTAAGGAGATAGACTACAGGACTTAGGGTCAGAAAAACTTATCTTCATGAGTTCAAATCCAACCTCAGTTAGTGTGTGACATCGAGCAAACCACAGTCTTGTTTTCATTAGTTTTCTTGTGTAAAATAAGTTGGAAAAGGAAATGGCGAATCATACCTGTGTCTTTGCCAAGAAAACCCCAAATTAGATCATGAAAAGTCAGACATGACTGAGAAATGACTGATCAAAAATGTAGAAGGCATAAATTCACACTTTTAAAAAATCCTACTCCACCATTGTTTCTATGGAAACTTCAAAGTTATCTTCCCTGTATTAAAATTTTCTATATTGTATTAACATACTACCTAATTTTTGAGATTATTATTTCCTATCTTTTTATAATCTTTACATATGTAAAAAAAAGAAAAACGAAAACCATAATCCTCTCTTACCAGACCTTTTTCTTTTTACTTTTAGACTGCCATAATTCATGTGGCACCATCTTTTTCTTTTCCTCTTTAAATTTAATTGTACTCCACAACTGTGTCTTTTTGGGGGGTTATTGTTTCGATTTTTACAACTACATTGATTTTTTTGTGTGAATATCTGTCCAGAGATTCATTAAAATTTCAACTCTTTTTGATAATGTCCTTTCTCAGGAAGAATTCCAAGCTAGTGATCGTTCCTGATTGGACAAATGTCTACAGCTTGCAAGATCAGTGAGTTGCCCAATCTGTACAACATGTAGGCAGCAACACTAATTTTTCTTTTTAACATATCCTTTTAATGTGAATATTACATATTGTTTTGCTTCCAAATCAAGCACAGTTACTTTATCCAAATTTAGTTTTCTCTTCTAATATTTGCAAAAAGACAACTTCCCATTCTCCCACCTGCTATTCTATTTTCCTTTCTGATTTTTCTGAACATATGGTTCTCTTTTCTTCTCATTTTCTTGTCTTGTTCAGTCATCTCTCAGTTCATCATATTTCTCTACTTTTTGTAGTTTTTCTTCTTCAATTTTTTTAACTTTAGCCTCTCTCTCATAAGTTTTTCATCTCTTATTTTTTGATGCAGTCATATTTCATAGAGAGGTCTACAGTTTCATCTCCCTCTCCTTCTGTTGCACCTTTCACAGTGAAGAAATAAGAGCCAACTTACCTTGTACTCTCAGTAGCCATGTACCTGTGGTTGTCTTACTGCAAGCCAGGTGTAAACCCCCCCTTATCCCTTAAAAGGAGAAGCCATTTTTGCCTTTGATAAGCATCCCGAGGAGCTATTATTCATCCTTAAAATCACCACAGTTCCTGGAGCTTTTATATTTTCACCTTGTTACATTTTATACACCCTAAGAGAAAACACACACACTTTAAAACAGGAAAGACCTAAACCTTATCCTGCCTGCTCAAGTCCCCATGATACATCTGGCCACCTGTAGTTTTTTCCCATTCAGCTTGAATGCCTCAGCTGGTGGCTTCTTCATGTTCTTTAGTTCACAGAAAAAATCAATCCTATCCTGACATGGAGCCATGATGTTTCTAAATTTCCCTTTGGAACTCGCCTCCTGAAGTCCCAGCCCTCAGCAGCAGATAAAAAGCTAGCTAGCAATTCACACTATCCAATGGCAGATAATATTAAGAGGTATATCTGCCTGCCACAGAGATGGTAATAGTGAAAACTGCCTGCAGAGCAGGAGATCGGTAAGTAGGATATTAATAAAGTTTTATGTCAAGACACTGACTTGGCACTTTATTATGGGAGGTGTATTTCTCCCAAATACTGTACATGAGGATTAATTTTTAAAGCATACTGCCATTGTGAACACAGTTGTTCTGAAACAAAGTGGCATTTTGAATACAAGCTCCAGGGTTATGGGTATTTCTGAAATGTGCTTAGTTTTCTGTACTGCTGTGTTATAGAATAAAACAGAGAAAAAAGATTAATTTTTAGCAAGACTTGACGACTGTCTCATTTATAAAATATATAAAGAACTGTGTCAAATTTATAAGAACACAAGAATTTCCCAATTGATAGTTAAATAGTATTAACAGACAGAAATTAAAACCATTTATAGTTATATGAAAAATGCTATTAATCACTAATGATTAAAGAAATTCAAATAAAAATAACTCTGAGGTAAAATCTCACACTTCTCAGATTGTCTAAGATGACAGGAAAAATAATGATAAATGTTGGAGGGATATGGGAAAACTGAGGCACTGTTACATTGGGTTTTGTTTTTGTTTTTGTTGTTGTTGTTGTTGCAAAGAAAGAATTGTATTCAGAAGGTAAAAATAATCTGGGGAGAAAAACAAAAAATGCTCACAGTTTACACTCATTTCCCAGTGTTCCTTTTCTGGGTGTAGCTCATTCTGTCCATCATTGATCAATTGGAATTGGATTAGCTCTTCTCTATGTTGAAGATCTCCACTTCCATCAGAATACATCCTCATACAGTATTGTTGTTGAAGTATACAGTGATCTTCTGGTTCTGCTCTTTTCACTCAGCATCAGTTGATGTAAGTCTCTCCAGGCCTCTCTGTATTCCTCCTGCTGGTCATTTCTTACAGAACAATAATATTCCATAACATTCATATACCACAATTTACCCAACCATTCTCCAATTGATGGACACCCATTCATTTTCCAGTTTCTAGCCGCTACAAAAAGGGCTGCCACAAACATTTTGGCACATACAGGTCCCTTTCCGCTCTTTAGTATTTCTTTGGGATATAAGCCCAGTAGTAGCGCTGCTGGATCAAAGGGTATGCGCAGTTTGATAACTTTTTGGGCATAATTCCAGATTGCTCTCCAGAATGGCTGGATTCTTTCACAACTCCACCAACAATGCATCAGTGTCCCAGTTTTCCCACATCCCCTCCAACATTCATCATTATTTGTTCCTGTCATCTTAGCCAATCTGACAGGTGTGTAGTGGTATCTCAGAGTTGTCTTAATTTGCATTTCTCTGATCAATAGTGATTTGGAACACTCTTTCATGTGAGTGGAATGTTACATTGTTGAAGTTGTAAAATGATCCAAACATTCTGGAAAGCAAAATGCAATTCATATATATAGCACATGTTTAACATTTTTTGACTAATTGCCATTTAGGGGAGGGGATGAAGGGAAGGGAGGGAAAACTTTTGGAACACAAGGATTTGCAAGGATAAATGTTGAAAATTATCTATGCATTTTTTATTTCCTTCACAGGCTAATGGTACACTATTTCAAAGTCTGATTCTTTTTGTACAGCAAAACAACTGTTTGGACATGTATACATATATTATATTTAACATATACTTTGACATATTTAACATGTATTGGTCAACCTGCCATCTGGGGGGGGAAGAGGGGAAAATTGGAACAAAAGGTTTGGCAATTATCAATGCTGTAAAATTACCCATGCATAGATCTGGTAAATAAAAACTATAATAAATAAAAAAGAAAATTATCTATGCATATATTTTGAAAATTTAAAAGCTGTTTAAAAAAAGTAAAAAAAAAAAAAAGAATCAGTGTTTAAACCTGTCTTCTTAATTATGGGTCAACATTCTATGCCTGATAACATGAGAGCTTCTTTATGGAATGTCCATCTGCCTTCTCTTCACTTATTTAATTCATGCATACCTCACTACCTCCAGAAACTCTTTCTCACTCCATCAATCAATAATTAGATTGGTATTATGATGTCACGTACCATCTTTTTTTTCATAATTGACTAATGTTCTTTTCAGTCATGTCCAACTCTTTTTAACCCTATTTTACATTTTTTTGACAGAGATAGTGAAGCGGTTTGCCATTTCCTTCTCCAGCCCATTTTACAGATGAAGAAACTGAGACAAAAGAGTTACATGACTTGCCCAGGGTCACACAGCTGATAAATATCTGAGGCTAGATTTGAACTCATGGTGATGAAACTTCCTGATTCTAAACACAGTGCTTAATCCATTGTGCCACTTAGCTTCCCTTTCCTGTCATAATCTATGCTGGTTTTCTGTATTAATCTTTCATCATTCTACTAAACTGAATTGATAATAAAAGCAGAGACAATGAAATTAAAACTGTATCTTCCTTAAAAAGGATGATAATGGTATCTGTGCATGTTAAGTATTTAATAAGCATCATATAAAATTAATCCTGGGTTTACAGTCAGAAAATCTAGGTTTATATTTCATTTCATGTACTTACTTTCTTTGTGACATTGTAAGGACACATTCTGCACTTTATTTTTTTCCGAAAAAAAGGATTTGACTGGAAGAACTTTGAGTTACCTTTGAGCTCCAAATCTATGATCCTATGAGTAACTTCATATACATTAAATCAGTAGAGAAGAGATACAGTCTAAGTGGTAGAGAACAAATAGTTAAGTTAAAAGTTTTTGAGCATCAGGGATTTTGTGGTCTGGAATAGGCAGAAAGACCATTGACAGTCAACAATTATCTGTGCTATAGTGTAAAATGCATTAGGTGTAGGGAAACCTTTGAACTTTATCTATAATAGTTATTATCACTGACCGTTAAACAATTCCTCCAGCCACCCTCAATTCTTGATTTTCTTATTTGTCAGCTGGAAGTAGTAATAATTGTATTCTTTATCCTACAGGATTGTATAGTTGGGAGTATAGTAAATGGAATGCTGGATTTGGAGTGAAGAATATCTGAGTTTTAGGTGAGCCATGTGACCAGGGCAGTTAAAATTCTTTTAGTTACCCCAGACAAAATTCTCAGAATTCAGTGGTTAAACTTCAAAAATCCTCAGTGGAATTTCCCATACCACTGAAATCAAATTTACTGCCTGTTTGACACAGTCCCTTGGCGTGAGCAGAGGGAGAAAGGGCTCTAGGATACCAAAGTCCCTACCCACCAAAGAACTGATATTATCTGGGTGTGGGAGGAATGAATGCATCATATCTACAAATAATAGGGGAGAAAGCATTCTATTAATAACTATGGGAGATCAGGAAAAACTTCATCTAATGAGTCATGGGCCAACTTCTCAGAAAACACAGCCTCCGTTTCCATATTTGTCACAGGCTTTTTGACTAATAATAGGGATATTGTGCAATCTTTTAGGCTTTAATTGTTCTTTCTGCTCCAATGTGCTATTTCTTGCACATTTTTGAAGCTACTTAAGTTATAATAATCATAAAGTGATAGTTAAAAAAGTGAAAACAATAAGATGAAAATGCTTAAAACTATAGTTGTAAGATAAATTTCATTACAATTTAAAACTAGTATGAGTTTTCTCCGAGGCATAATAGAAGGATCATTGAGGAAGAAATGAGTTCTGATCTGAATTCTCCTATATACACTACATGTCGGTACACCAAATTCCTTTGTATGGACACTTCTCTTAGACTTGCCTAATAAATTATAGGCATGCTGTATTCTACTTCAGAATGAGAACTCCCTTTACTATAAAAGCAGAGGGATATTCTCTTCTTTCTCCAAAGTGCAAATAGATGGTTAGGCTGAATAATGATCAAAACATGTCAAATATACTAATTTTGAAAATTTTAATTAAACATTTCAGGTAACCACACTTTGTCCTAAGAAGAGAGAACAAAAGCTGGAGGTGGGAACAAAACCTACCCAGTCTCTATGGCTGTCTGTCTATTTCTCAGGGAAATCAAAAGCAGGGGTATTTGTTTATGTTTGTTTTTAAGAGATAACAAAGCTGGGGAAGAAAAATTTTAAAATAAACTTTATAGACTTCATAAATATACCTTATATTATCCTTCACTGAGGTAAGAATGTTCAGTTCTAGTTGCTTATCAATTTACCTACATCTGTGTAAGACAGGAGGCTTTGGGTTTTTCTAACTCTAAGCTCAGCACTCTATCTGTTGAGTCACAGGTGCAGAGATAGAAAAGAATAAAGTATGATTGAGGAAAACTATAATGAGATTGACTAAAGTTTGGGGTGTCTGTTTAAATGTTTAAGTTAAGGGCAAGAGGGGCAGCTAGGTGGCGCAGTGGATAGAGCATCAGCCTTGAATTCAGGAAGATCTGAGTTCAAATGTGATCTCAGACACTTAACACTTCCTAGCTGTGTGACCCTGGGCAAGTCACTTAACCCCAGCCTCAGGGGAAAAAAAAAAAAAAAAAAAGGTTAAGGGCAAGATATGATTGGAACTAAAGCATGGAGTACTTCCAAGTACTAGGCCAGAAAGTTTGGATTGCACTTTCTAAACAATGGGAGATAATAAATGATTCTGTGTAGAGAGAAATCATGATTAAAACTATGCTTTACGAAAATTGACAGTATTTTATTCAGTTCTTCTTATAGATCTTTAATAACATATTTGTTTTTAGACTCAGTCCTGTGTGGGAAGGAGAATATTTTTTCTTCCTTTGTTATTAGGTAATATTTTCAGGGTTTTTTAGCTTAATTCATCTGCACCTAATAACTAAGCTTCAATATCATTTGCTGGTATTCTTTCTGCCCTAGTAGTTTTTTTTTTTTTTTTTTTTTTTAATATAGGTTAATTGAATAAGTCTTAGATTCAGAGTAACATCTATTTTTCTGCTACTTTTAGCCAGTGTCTCATCTGAATTTTCTAAAAAAAATTGTTCACTTTTATAACATGTTTAATTGGGCTAAAATTTTTATAATATTATTGGAAATAGATAACCAATAAAGTCAAAATTCAAGCTGAATTTGAAGGACATAGCAAAACCAGTTGATTAAAGTGAGTAAAACCTTAATTTACAGTTCAGGACATAGAATTTGACTTCATAAAATATTTTAGTTGAATCCTTTTTTGCCTATAAGATAACATAGAAAATTTGTCATTCAAATCTTCTACAATATGAGCTTCCAATCCATCTTTCTATATTTTATACTATTCACATTCATACTTTCTAAGCAGCTATATAATTAGTTTCCACTTGAGTATAAAGTATATAAAGACAAGGACAATATTGTTTTTCATAATTTTTATCCCCACCAAACCGACACAAAGCTGCTTACTTATTGAAAAATTGCAGACTTGTACTGGGTCTTTTGAATATTATTCCTGAATGATCATTTATATGATATTGCCTTCAAACAGCTACATTTGAACAATTGAGAATTATACCTAATCCTCCACCCTCTGCTTCTAGACATTGACAAGTGATTCCAGAGATAATGATCTTGATCATAAGAATGATTGATATGCTCTCTGACTCATCAAGGAAACACTAAATTATGCTCCTTCATTAAACAAATATGTTCACAAATTTCCCGGATTCCTTGAGGACTAGGCTAAAGTTCTGCCTTTTGCCAGAAGCCTTTCCCAGTTCTCAATCCTAATGTTTTCTGAAACAACTCTCAATTTATCTGGATATAACTTTCTTAATTATACACATACATAATTATATAATAGGTCTCACTCAGCCACTGAGATCGTTGAGATGAAAGACTGTTTTTGTTTTGTTTTGTTTGTTTTTAACCTCTGTATTTCTGGAATATAGTAGTTGCTTAAAATATAAGTTGAGTTGCTGACAAATATTTATTAGATATTTCTTGGCAGAATTGTAATGCTTTGTTCTTGAGAGGAAGAATACCAAGGTTAGCTAAAACATAATTTTTGCCCCACCAAGCTTATTAGTATCTCTAAGAAACACAGAAGTTAACTCTACTACAAAATATCACATGAATAGTACATCAGAGAAGCTAGAACTGAGGATGTTTAAGACTAACACATTGTATTTTAATTTAAAAAACACTGAAATTCTATACAAAGATCATGTTAAACCAGATTGCTCTAGGCCCAAACATGCCCGGACAACAGGTAATGTATTAATTTATGTATTTATTTTTTTTCTGGGGCTGCCTAAGAGGTGAAGTTAATTCTGATTTTAATTAAGATACTGTTTTATCCAAAAAATATGGATTTATTAAATGCCTACTATGTGCCATGCATGTGTTATTAACATACAAAAAAAAGTTGAGTGCATAGTAGGGATCTATATTTTCATTAAGCAAAATTATTCTTGTAATTTACAAAACTTCAATTTGAAGTGAGTCAAAAACTCATGTGAAGCCTATTTCATTAATGTAACAATAAATATTTCATATTTCTAAGATTTACCATTAATTATTTATTCCTCAATATCCTGATAACTCAAACCTAAAATGGAATTATTTTATTAAAGTTAATAACACAGGTATTAGTATAACTGACTAAATCTTTTTCTATTCCTGATATAATCTCACCTTAAAAAACAAGATTCATTCCAGGAAATGAGTATGTCAATGCTTCAGAATAAAAAATAACAATTGGATTTATTAATGGTAAATAGTTTTTATTGATGTTCCTTTCTTTAAACAAAGGTATCCTGCTTTCCACCATTCTTGCCAATCCCACAATTAATATCATATGAAATGAGGGTCATTTCAGCTTCAGTATAATGTAATAATAATTTAAAAAAAAAAACAATCAGAAGAAGGGTGACTTGTCTAAGTTCAAACAACATTTGAAGAGAACAAAGCTTGAGATTTCCTATTGATGAAAAACTATCTTGTCCTTATACTGCAATTAAGAGGCAAACTCCACAGAAAGGGACCCATGTGCAAAAATGTTTGTGGCAGCTCTTTTTATAGTGGCAAGAAACTGGAAACTAAGTAAATGTCCATCAATTGGAGAATGGCTGAATAAGTTATGGTGTGTGAATATTATGAAACATTATTGTTCTACAAGAAATGATCAGAAGGATGATTTTAGAAAGGCCTGGAGAGACTTACATAAACTGATGCTGAGTGAAATGAACAGAACTAGAAGATCGTTATTTAAGGCAACAACAAGATTATACAATGATCATTCCATGGCTCTTGTCAGCAATGAGATGATTCAGACCAATTCTAATTGTTCAATGATGAAGAGAACCATCTACATTCAGAGAGAGAATTATGGGAACTGAGTGTGGTTCACAACATAGCATTTTCACTCTTTTTTGTTGTTGTTTGCTTGCATTTTATTTTGCATCTTTCTTTTTTTTTTTCCTGGTTTGATTTGATTTGTCTTGTGTGGCACGATCATTATATAAATATGTATGCATATATTGGATTTACCCTATATTTCTACCCTGTTTAACACGAATTGGACTACTTGACATCTAGGGGAGGGTGTGGGGGAAAGGGGAAAATTGGAACACAAAGGTTTTGCAAGAGCTAATGATGAAGAATTGTTCATGCATATGTTTTTGAAAAATAAAAAGCTTAAAAAAAACGAGGCAAACCCCACTCCTGCAAGTTTTAAGTATTGAAAGCCCAATGGGACAGAAAAGATTGTGCCTTTCCTTCAGGTCAGTTCAGAAAAGAAGGAACTTATGACAGAACCACAGAATCACTTCACCACAGAATCGGGAAGAATCAATGGAGGGATCCAGTCCCACATTTGCTGGAGAGTGAGTGTGGTATGTTTTGGACGGTTCTCTATCAAAAAATATTGGATTTAGATTCAGAAAGAAACTCTAAGTTTTTATTTTGGGTAAGACAATTCTATTCCCCTCAGTTTCCTCTTCTGTAAAATGAAGCTTAGACTAGATATTCCCTGGGATTTATTTTGCTTTTAAATGATATGATACCATAAATGAACAAAAATCCCTTCTTCAAAATCTCTAATGAACAGACTCCCAGATTGCCTCCCTTGATATTATGACATAATTAGGAAACTTACTACCTTATAAGGCAACCCACCCATTTCTAAAACATTCTTGAGTGTTTCTAGGTTAGAACTAATTCCCTGTTATTATGATTGTTTTTTAATATAGTTTGGATATAATCTTCACTTTGAGCCATCATTGGTCTAACACATAATTTTTCCTTAGGCACAAACCCCATAAATAATTTGAAAGCATTTTCAAATATATTTCCCACTTGGATTTGCTAGTTGGAAAATTTAATGATTAACTCTCAAGGAGAAACATAAATCTATTGCCCAGTATCTGTTCCTGTTAAATATATAATTTTGTATCATTGATTTATAGAAATAACATCATATAATAGTTAGAGGAAGACCTGGGTTCACCTTCTACCTCTGACATATAGTGGCTAAGAGGATGAAGAAGTCATTTAATCTCTTAGTGACTCAAGGAAACCTTAAAGACTAAGTTTCTGAGGACTTGCTTATCTTTATGTGTGGAAGGAGTCTGAATATCATATCAGGAGTAAATTCTATTAATGAAATCACCTTATTCCAGGATTAGCAAAACCAAAACAAAAGCAAGAACAATAATAACAAAATTCAAATGAAGCTACTTAACTTCCACTGAAGCTCCACTCAATGGGATTCATTTTCCTTTCATAGAATTCCAGTTAGGGATTGCTTATTTCATTATAGAAGGAATTGTTGCTTATGATGTGAAGGTTCATTTCAAAGATCCCTCCAAAGAATGGAAAAGGCACCAGATATTGAGTCAGCTGAACTAGATTTTATCTATTGATGTGACATTGGTCAAGTTACTTCAATTATTCTGGAGTTTAATTCCAAAGTTGTAAACTAATGGGGTTGGAATAAATCTCATTGAAGGTTTCTTGAAGATGTTTATTATCCTATGACCCTTGATAGATTGGACAGAAAAGTTGATCATTGTAAACAGAAAACAATGAGAGATGACAGCTATTATCAGGAGATTTCAATAAGGGCACCAAGATATCTTGATGATTGGGATTATTACCCTAGCAGAATAATAGTTGAATAACAGAAGCATAGAATTTTGAGAGCCAGAAGGGAACTCAGCTGCTATTTGGTCCAAAAATATGTAATAAAGTGGCCAAATGTCTGGACTTCATGTCATTTTTAATATACTCTGTAATTTAGGAACTCACAAAAAGGCTTTGTGATAATGCTTTTTTGAATTATGTATGGAAAGATATTAAAAAGTCCTCTCTGCAATTAAAACAATACTACTTAATGTGGCTTGTTGCCTTTCTATAAGGAAATAGAATGGATATTGGATTATGAGCTGGAAATGAATTTTTATGCAATAGACACAAAATCCTCTTCCTTTTGGAATGTGAAGGAAGACTTGCATCTCAACTTCAACTGCCACATGGCTAAGGACACATTGTGGCCATGTGTATTCTTTTCCTGTTGTGTATGTTCTTTCTTGATTTTAGGTATGTGTCAGAGGTGGAAGGAAGAAGCCAGATTATGGCTTCTTAGTTTCAAAAAGGTGGAAAACCGCCAGAAATCAGCTAACTGGAATCCATAGGATGTTCTTTCTGGAGCTACAACACTTGAGCTCCATGTAAAATTTGTGCTGAGGAATGCCTTGCCTGAGAGAGCACAAAGGTGAATCCAACCAGAAGCTAGATGCTGGCTATGTAGCATAGAGAAGTCAAGAGTGTGTGTGTGTGTGTGTGTGTGTGTGTGTGTGTGTGTGCACACATGCACATGTGTGTATTTGCTGGGGCTAAGGGAGCTTGTAACTCCTACTTTAAATTTGAGCCGGCTCTTCCAGCAATCAAGTAGATAAATAGCTAAGAAAGTATACATGGTTTTATTTAGAGGGGGTAGAGATATGGATAGATAGATATAGAGATATATAAAGAGAGAAATAGATATATAGATGTAAATATAGGCAGATACATACACAGACATAGTTATATGAATTATATATAGATAAATTTAGTATATATATATATATATATATATATATATATATATGTACAGAGAGATAGCAACATAGGCTATCTATAGATCTGTAGATTTACGTTGACAGGTAAATGTTATTTATATCAATATTGATATATAGATATATCTATAATTCTCTATGCATATCTGTATATAAATAGCCATATTTATAAAATATATATTATTATCAATATATATTCATATCTGTATCTAAATACACACTTACATAGTTATATTTATTTAACATATATACTATAGAGACACATACATATGTATGTCTCTATAAATATATGTATGTACACACTATGCATGTACATATATCAATATTCACATATATTTGCATGCATGTATATACATGTGTAGGTAGTTATATATCTCTAATAAATATCCCTCAGTTAATTGGCTAATTAATATTAAAGACATAATGATCAATTTTTTATTGAATCATTTTCAGATCAAGATGATGATAGTAAAAAGAAACAGGAAAAAAATTCCAGTGAAATTGCACAGCATAACTGCCCCATAAAGATCTAGAAAACCAGATTGAGCCTTGTTTGGTAAATCAAAGTTTTGAATTTTGATTGGGAGGGAGGAAATCCACAATGAGTCCTATTGCCACCCCAAGTCAACAAATGATTAGAGCCTCTGGATGCTTGGAATAGGTACCTTGGAGTATGCTACATGAACTGTCTTAACTTCCACGAACTCAAATTAGGCCCAAGCTCTGGCACAGGTAAATCAGAGATCTAAATTCATATGGGATGGGGAGGTGGGTAGAGGGCCAAATTATATAGAGTACATCGAAAAGTACCAAAGTGGCACCTCTGCCATTTATTAACCAATTCCACTCAAGGAACCAGAGTGGACTGAAGAGGAGTATTGTCCATAGGGATGGCATTACAGGGAAATGTAATCTTCTTATCTTGGTTTTATATTAAGCAAGGACTGAATTCAGAAGCAACATATGCAATATGTCTATGACCACTGGAGTAGAACAGTCTCACTAGCAATTTCCTGATTATTTTCAAGTCTACAGAACATAAATAGGGCATGAATCTCAGACCACGGGGAAGCTTGAAGTTATATCATTCTGAGGCTACAGACATTTCTAACTGGCTAGTGCCTGACTGCAGCAATATTCCAATGAAAACAGCAGGTGTTTTGCTCATATCCAAACCCAAATCAGGAACTGGCAAAGCTCAGACCATGAAAAAGGTGTTCAGACTTTGCCCACTTTGGAAGAACAGAAAGTTGACAGGTCATCACTCCATGCTGTTCTTGATATTCTATAATTCCTCAACATTAAATGTAAAGGGCTGAAATTCTTAAAAGATGTGCTTGAATCCTTGAAACCAAACCCTTAAGACTAATTTCCTATTTGACAATGACTCTATTAGCATATGTTTGGAAAAATGGCCCTTCTCACTGTTCAGTGCTGGATCAATATTTGGGGTATACAGATAATCTTAGGCAAGGGTTTGCAGGGATTCTCAAACTATGGCCCTCGGGCCAGATGTGGCCCGCCGAGGACGTTTATGCGACCTGCCGGGTTATAGCAAATGGGCTGAGGGGCGGAGACAGAGTGTGAGGTTTTGTTTTTACTATAGTCCTGCCCTCCAACAGTCTGAGGGACAGTGAACTGGCCCCTATTTAGAAAGTTTGAGGACCACTGGGTTAGAAGGTGGGGTAAGACAAGTGAGCCTTACTTTGCTGCAGGAGGAGGAGGAGGAGGGAAGTTGGTGGTGAGCCTCCTGACAGTTTGTCTGTCTCCTTCATTTCTCCCCCTAAAAACCATACTTATCCTGACTCTGGCTGATCCCAAGGCCTCCAGGGAGTTAGCCCGGACTTTACTACTAAATACTCCAAGAAAGCAGCAGAAAGAACAAAGAGGACATATGCTCAGTCCAGATAGTTTTTCCATGATTGTGCAGAATATAGCTTAACAAAATGTCTGAAATCCAGAAGTAGATTGAAGAAATGAGTAAATAAAAATAATAAGTGCACCATAAAGAGCTATTATTGTTATAAGATGTTCAAGTGACAAGGAATATTGTAAGCTGCAAAACGGGGGTGGGGTGGGGAGGTGGATCAAATACAAATGAGCCACAACCTGTATTCCATAAGATTTTGCAATCACCATATTCAAGAGGTTGGAATACAATATTCCAAAATGAAAATTATATATTCTTACTATCAATAAAATAAAAAAAAAAAAACTACTGTGAAAAATATTATTTTAAGAGAAGGCAAGAGTAGCCATCATGATTTTAGAAAAAAGCAATAAAAAAAGGACAAGTAGAAAATGCCAAACAGGAAAACTACATAGATTGAAAGGTAACATAGATAATATAACAATATCAATATCAATCACATACATGCCAAATCTAAGATTATTAAATGCAAAAAAAGGGAAGATTACTCAAATTTCTTAGCTAGATATGGTAACTTTACAAAAATGTACCATGTAATTTGGACATAAAAACATTCTATAAAATCCAATTAAAAACAAAAATTAATTGGCTACCAAACAATTTAATTTTAAAGTTTGTGTGGGTCAAAGATGAAGTGTAGAAGCAATAAATCATTAAATATAATAACATCAATGAGACGAAATGCCAACATTTTTGTGGATGCACCAAAAACAATTCTTTTAGGAGTGAGTGCATGTGTGTGTAATTGATAAAAAAATATTAAAAATCAATCTTGCAAAAAGAACAGTAAAAGTAAACCAACAGGATGAAAATTAAAATTTTGTTCTCTCTTCCCTCCCAAAAACCCTCCAAAGAAACTTTGAATTAGTCTATAAAAGCAGGAACTTTGAGAGGAGGATTAAAAAGTCACACATAAAGCATTAGTTAACTTGATAATAACAAATAAAATATTCAAATTACCAATATCAAAAATGAAAATAGTCACTTTACAACCTATTAAAAAGAAATAAAAGAAAATACTAGGAAAAATTTTGTCCAAATATATACCAACGAAGTGATAATATAAGCAAAATGAGCAAATGTTTACAAAACATAAAATTCTGCAGGTAGCAGAATTAAATATTAACAATTAATCCAATCTTTAAAAAACTGAAGGAATCTTCAATGAACTCCAAGGGCTAAGGGTAAGCCTTAGACCAATTGGATTTAAAATAAAATCCCAGCAAATATATAAAGAAAATTATATATACATATATATATATATATACATACATATATATACACACACATATATATATATTGTATAAAGAAAACTAAAATTCCATTATTATATAATATGTTTGAAAAAATCATGAAAGAATTAGTCCTGAATTTTTTATGATTCAAGAAAGGTTTTAGTAAATAAATTAAAAACAGAGAACAGGAAACAGATAAAGGAAATTATAGACCAACATATATGTAATGAAAATAAACAAACATTTTAAATAAGTTATATCAAAAAGACTACAGCAACATATCGCAAATGATACAATATGGCTAGAGTGGCTGAAGCTTCTGAGAGTCAAGATGATGAAGTAAACAGAAATCACCATACTTCTCCCATATTCACCACCAACCATAAAATAGAATTCCCAAACAAATCTTAGAACAGCAGAATCAGCAAAAAGTTAGGGTGAAACATTCTTTTAGCCCAAGGAATTTGAAAGAGCGCCAAGGAAGGTTTGTATTACTGGAGTAAAAAGAGAGCTCAATATGGACAGGAAGCATCTCACAAAGCCAGCCACAAGCCCCACCTCAGCAACCCAGCAGGAGATCCTGAGCTCCAGTACAGTGGAGAAATGCTAAGTCAATCTCCTTTCCCTCCCCCCATGCCTCAGGAGAATGGACAGACTCCAACTCCAATAAACATCAAAGTACTTCATCATAGACCTAGGCAAACAGGCAGCCAACAACCTTAGGGGTGCCTAAGCAAATAGACAGTTGCCAATGGCCAGACCTCCATATTCATCACTGCACTCCCATGCATCAGTACTTCAGACACTGGCACTAGGCTACAAACTCAGCATTAGATAAGCTGCCAGATAGCTATAATTTCTGCCAGTCACTTCCCACACAACTCCCCCCTCAACACTAAACATTAGGGCGCCCCATGGGTTTCAAAGCAAAACAATGTACTATCAATTAAACACTAGGTCCCTTTCACCTCAGGACCAGAGCTCAAAATCATAAGAAAGAAAACATTTTTTTTTTTAATGAACAAAAACAACAACAAAAATCTGAGAGTTGTTATGGTGACAGGGAAGATCCAGAAGAAGGACAACAATGTCAAAACACTTATGGGTAGAACATTTAAGTAAAAGAAAAATAAGAAGTGATTTCAAGCCCAGAAAGAAATCATGAAAAAGTTCAAAAAATTAATTATAAGAGAGATAAAAGTAAAACTGGGAAAAGAAATGGGCTGCAAGAGTATTATGAACAGTTTAGAAAAAGAAAATAGCTGCTAAAAAAAAAAAAAAAAAAAAAAAAGTTGGCTAAATGGAAAAGGAAGTTGAAAAATTACCTGCACAAATATTTGTCGTAGCTCTTTTTGTAATGGTAAGGAATTGGAAAATAATTGGATGCCCATCAATTGAGTAATGGCTGAATAAGTTATAGCAAATGGATGAACATTATTGTTCTATAAAAATAATGAGCAGGCTGATTTCATAAAAGCCTGAAAAGACTTACATGATCTGATCCTGAGTGAAATGAGCAGAACCTGGAGAGCCTTGTACACAGTGACGCAAGATTATATGATGATCAATTAAGATAGACTTAGATCTTCTCTTCGATGCAATGATTCAAGACAATTCCAATAGATTGGGATGGGGTGGAAAATGTCATTTACATCCAGAGAGAGAAGTATGGAGAATGAATATGAAACAAAGCATAGAATTTTCTTTTTTTTTGGTCTGCTTTTTTTTTTCTTATGTTTTTCCTCTTTTAGTCTGTTTTTTTTTTTTTTTTCTTGCACAATGGACAAATATGGAAATATGTGTAGAAGGACTTAACCTATATTGGATTGCTTGCTGTCTTGGGGACAGGGTATTTTGGGGAGAAGGGAAAAATCATTTGGAATACAAAATCTCACAAAAATGAATGTTGAAAACTATTTTTACATGTATTTGGGAAAATAAAATACTATAGAGAAAAAAATAATGCTAAACCCATCTTGACATGTAATTGGGGGAAAATAAAATGTTATTGTAAAAGGGGGGGAAATTAAAACAAATTTTGACCAGGATAAATTTCAACCTTAAATGCAAGAAATTCAATTTTGGGATTTTTTTTAAACCATAACTTCTCACATTAGTAACAAGAACAATAAAATGTATATGATTATATCAGTAAATGAAAACAAAAACAACCAAAAAGACCTTTTTTTCCCCAAAAATACACACCCATTCATGGGAAAAATATAAGAATCAACATATGTTGCTTTCTTATATTAAAGAATATCTATAAAGAAGATAAGTTAGAAGCCTTTTGAAGAAGAAAGTATAAAGCAAAGATGTCTATCATCACCTTTAACATGATGATACCATTAGAATTGCTCACTATGAAAATAAGATAAGAAAAATAAATAAGCATAGGCAAAGCAGAAAAAATTTTTTTCTCAGATAACACAATAATTTACATATAGAACCTAGAACAGAGGTATTAATCTCCTTATAGAAAGAACAATCATTAAACTGTACAGAAGTATCATAGCAAGCTTCATAGTATCTTATAAAAACCAGACAATAATATCATCGATGCTTTATTGTAGTTTTATTTATATTATTAAACATTTTCCAATTACATTTTAACTGCCTTGGCTCACTTATAGTCATGTTATAAGTTTTATGTAGCCTGTAGGTCATTTGTTTCACACCTGTGGCCTAAAAAATCTATTTTAAAAAAACTACTTAAAGCAAAACTTTCATCAATGTTTCTGGATATAACATAAACCCATCTAAATCTTTAACATTTCTTTATATTACCATCAAAATTCTGCAGAATGAAATAGAGAGATTACATTAAAAATTCAATATAAAATATTTAGGAGTCTACAGGCCAAAATATACTCAGTAATTATATGGAACAGGATTTACAAAATACTCTGTACAGAAATTAAAAATAAATGTAATTGGAGAAATGTGGATTGTTTATCAATAGTTCAAGTCAAATAATAAAAATGAAAGTACAACCTACATTAATTTAATTATACATTATCACAACAAACTATTAAAGATTTATTTAATAGAGCTAGGAAAAAATAATAACAATGAAATGCACTTGGGAAAACAAAAGAGCAAGTATCTCAATAGATTAATTAAAAAAGGAAGGGAATCTGATTTCAAACTACACAACTAAGAGGTAGTCAAAATACTTTGGTACTTTTATAAGACATATAAAAGCTGATGAAGGTAGAAGAATAGATACAAAGAAGCACAATTGCTTAGTGTGTGATAAATCCAGAAACTCCAGCTATTGTTACAAGAATTCATTATTCTACAAAAACCATTGAGAAATCTTAAAAATGTTCTCACAGAACCAAGTATAGATTCACATCTCACCCTCTATACCATTATAAGTTCCAAATGAATAGATGACATAAATCACAAACAAATTAAAAGAAGGAATAAATTACCTTTAAGATATAGGCCCAGAGTTCATGACAAACATGACAATTCATGACCAAACAAAATCACAGAAAAGAGGAGCCCACATGTGCTACAAACAATTACTAATCAAAACGTCTCCATTTAAAGATCTATAGGGCAGAGATAGTAAAGGACAAAAGGGTCTAATGCTATGGTTTATAGTATCATAAAGAGTTGGACATAGTTGAATGAACAAGAAAATAAAAAGGCAGAAGAAAATACTATCTCTCAAGTTCTAATTGGTACAGAGGTATTTATATCATTTTGGCCTATTTGCAATTTTTAACCCATAGCTCCCGGCAATACTCTCTGCTGCCAAATTGAAAGTCTAATCAGTTTTCCATTTGACAGTGCTTAACAGTGCTAAACAACTTGAAATAGAATCATGCTCTACCCTACCTTCGCTTCTCTCTTCATGTGATCCATTTTCAAATCTAAGCTTTCCTAATTCTTTCAACTGATCATAATAACTCAATGTCCTCCTTCATTTCTAGTTGCTCTCCTTTTAAATGATTAGTATTACCATTGGGAAAAAAAATACTTGCTGATGAATATTTGAAAGAAAAAGCAGACTTCTAAAGACATGATATGAATCAAACTAATGGATAGACTCCCACTATATGGAGTTACTTTTTATGACCATTTATGGTCACTTTCTTATCTTTACTCAATGTCCACTTTACGCTGTAGTATTCAGACTAAGCAATATTCTCAAATAAAGTTTGAAGGGAGCAAAGTACCTTGGGACATACTGCTACTTCTTTATTCCTGGAAGCTATGTGTCTATTAATGTCTTAATACACCCAAAGTTTACATTAGCTTTTTTTTTTTTTTTTTTAATCTGGCTACTATGTGCTTCCTGCAAGAGTGGCAAGAGAATGAACCAGTTATAAAGAAAACAAACTATAATGGGGATGTAAGAAAAGACAACCTAGAACAATGATTGAATATTTGCAAAAAGTCAGGGTAGAATATGAGGTAGATAGAATGAGGAAGGAGCAATAGCCACGTAAAATATTTTTACAGATAATTTTTCATTTAGAGAAGTCCTAAATTGTGACTATATGTTGATACTAGCATGGCAGAGGCAAGTAAACTTTATCTTTGTTGCTAGACAAAGTTTTGCAGCTCTAGTTCCTAATGCTATTCCTTAAGGAGTAATTCTAGTTCCAAGGAAAGTGAAGACCTATGAGAGGCTGACATAACTAAATGGCACAATTTCCCAGTAGTCCCCAAATTAATCATCTAATCCACTATATCTCTACCTAGAACCAGATGATCTTTCACATGCTAAGTAGCTATCCAGCAAAAAGTCAGGGTCTAACAAAGATGGTCACCTTGGCAATATCCTCATTCCTTTTCCCTTCATTTTCTTAAGGGATAATTAAATCTATGATAGCATTACTACAGGAAACACTGTGATATACAACTGTCATTTGTCTCCACCCCAATGACTTCCCAGACCAAAATTCAATTCTCTACCTATCTTCCTTTGAGTAAGTGGGGTTTTTTCCCCATTTTACAGTGAAGTTTCACTTAAGGCAGGTGCTGGCTCACATTTGTCTTTGTATCTTCAGTGCCTAATAAAATGTGATTATTAAATTATTGTATTTTTATTAATTCTTTCATTCACATAGAGAAGGAAAGGAATGGGATCAAGGAAGGGGACTGGTTTTCACAAACAAGTACAAGCAAGCAAACCTGAATTTTGATGTGTTTGAGAAAATGCGTGATTTGGTCTGTGTCAATAAGATTCTAAGATTCTTTCAAATAGCTATCTTCCCTAGGGAATGTGAATGTGATTCAATTTATGTTTAAAAACAAAATCATTTTACACTTAACTTTTTCAAGTATAAAATTATTATGAAAAGCCAGGTAAGCAGAGCTCATCTCCTAATAAGAAATATCCCTTGGTGTCATATTCATGTGGAAGATGCAAATATATTTTTGAGGACATTTCTGCTAAAAAAAACAAAAACAAAAAAAAACAAACAAACAAACAAAACAGTTCACTATTAATAATCATGCAGCACAATTTCCCTGCCCATCTTGTTTACCAAAAAAAGTTGCATATGATGCGTATTCCTATGGGGAAAAGACTCCCTGATGAATGTTTGAAAGAAAAAGCAGACTTCTGAAGAGGTGATATGAATCAGACTAATGGATAGACTCCCACTTTATGGAATGACTTTTTATGAGCTATAAAAGTTGAAAAGCAATTCAAAATCATGGATTGATAAAACAGTTTGAATAGAACTAAAATAAAAAACCTTAGGCAGGATTTAAACTTTAGACGTATTGACTACATATTTCTGTAAAATTATGTGTGTGTGTGTGTGTGTGTGTGTGTGTATGTATGTGAGTGCATTTAAATATGTAACAAAATTGACTAGTAGAGCCTTGGGGACAAAATACTACTTTTAGATGAATTATTTATGGACATATTTCAACTCCATATTTTACTTAAATTATACAATAACTGTCATTTAAGAAACATTCAAAAAGGCTTCTAAAATAGAGCTCAAATTTATCAATCAATAAAAAATTATAAAGGGAATATTATATAATAAACATTCTGGTAGATAGCATGAATTAAAAAAAAAAAAATCTCTGTCCTAAGAGCATTTTCATTTTCCTAAGAGAGACAACATGTGCATGAATACATAAAATGTGTGTACATGCATATAAATATGTATATGAATACACAAATCTATGCATCCACAGATGCATAATGCTTTGTACCCCAAATTAGTTCATGCGTATACACATGTATACATGTGTATATTGTATGTAGAGATATGTTAAATACTGTGGTGCTTATATATATGGATTATGCATGTGTGAATAATGTGTATGTGTGTACATGTGTATGTATGTACAAACATAACCATATACATTATGAGATAATTTATGTATACTTAATCATCTCTCACTAAGTAATAATCATAACTAAAATAACTAACATCTACATAAAAACTCTAGTTTTTCAAAGTACTTTACAAACATCACATTTATTACCACAAAAACTTTTGGAAGTAGATGTTATTATTATCTGATTTTGTTATTGTTGAGTCATGTTAATAGTGCTTGACTCTTTGTAATGCCATTTGGGACTTTTTTTTTTTTTTTTTGGTAAAAATACTGAAGCAGTTTGCCATTTTCCTTCTACAGATGAGGAGACTGAGCCAAATGACTTACTTAGGGAATCCCAATTGGTGGGGGCGGGGGGAGAAAAGAGAGAGAGAGAGACAGAGAGAGAGACAGAGAGAGAGAGAGAGAGAGAGAGAGAGAGAGAGAGAGAGAGAGAGAGAGAGAGAGAGAGAGAGAGAGAGAAAGAGAGAGAGAGAGAGAGAAAGAGAGAGAGAGAGAGAGAGAGAGAGAGAGAGAGAGAGAGAGAGAGAGAGATATGAGGGGGAAGCATTTTTCTTAATGAATGACTCCATGTCTAAATATTTTGTCAAAAATATCATTACTAATATTTAGTAATATTTAAAACCACTTTTTTTTACATTGGACTATTTATAATTTATTTTTTTTAAATATATCTCATTTGCCTCCCCAATAACATGGTAAAACAACATCTTACATTATCTTAAGGTTCATTATTGATTTATTTTTTAATAATGGCTTTTTATTTTCAAAATACATGCAAAGATAGTTTTCAACATTTATCCTTACAAAACCTTGTATCCCAAATTTTTCCTTCCTTTCCCCCTTAGTCCTTTTCTCCTAGATAGCAAGTATATGTTAAACATATGTAATTCTTCCGTACATATTTCTACATTTATCATGCTACACAAAAAAAAAATCAGACCAAAAAGGGGAAAACTTAGAAAGTAAAAAAGCAACTGAGCAACAACAAAAAAAGTGAAAATATTATGTTGTGATCTACCTTCAGTCTCCATAATCCTCTCTCTGAATGAAGATGGTCTCTTCATCACAAGTCTATTGGAATTGGCCTGAATCACTTATTGGAACTGTTGAAAAGTGCCAACTTTTTTTTAGAATTGATCATCATATAATCTTGCTGCTGCTGTGTACAATCTTCTCTTGGTTCTCCTCACTTCAATTAGCATCAGTTCATGCAAGTCTTTCCAGGTCTTTCTGAAATCATCCTGTTGACTGTTTCTTATAGAACAATAATATTCCTCAACATTCATATGTCGTAATTTTTCAGCCATTTCCCAACTGATGAGCATCCATTCAGTTTCCATCTCCTTGCCACTACAAAAGGTATGTTACCAACATTTTTGCACATGTGGATCATTTTCCCTGTTTTATGATTTCTTTGGGATACAGACTCAGTCAAAACACTGCTAGATCAAAGGGTATGCATAATTAAAAGCATTTCTAAGTCAAGTTTTAGAAAAAACACAGGCAGAAAGATATTCTTTCCAAATGTGCTAAAGACTAATTACTTTTTAGTCAATTAATAGGAACTACTAAAACTACTATTAAATTTGGCCTTATTCAAAACTTGAAAGTGAATAAGAATTATTATTACATCTCAAGAACCCTAAAAATGTCAATGATCTGACACCATATTTGCACTCAGAAGATAAGGCCTGGCTATCAATCAGTTCATTATCCTACTAAACATTTTCCCCATTGAGATTTAGACAGTGTATGGTTATATGACATGACTAGTTTAAGTGTCCACAGTCACATTTGAACTTAAATCTTCCTAACTCCAGACTCAAAACTATCCTGTACATCATAATTTGCTAACATCTTTAATGGGTAAAGAAAACCTATTGTTGTTTTTTAGTCTATCAGACTATTGAATTAAACTAAGTATAGAAAGTTCATAATCAATTTGGAAAATCTTAGTCTTTGGATAAAATGAAATAACATTGCTCAGGAAGTATATTGATATTGAGTGAAGAAAGTTAGCCATTCCTTCTTGGATTTTGGATAAAATAACAAGCTAATTTGAAACTGAGATAGCCAATGACATATCAGCCTATAGAACAGAGAGAAAACACATTTTCGTTTTCATTTGGGAAGAGGGAGAGAAGAAAACATTCTGTGTACCCTCATTCCTTAACTAGTAGATAACCTTGTAAATTAGAAAGGAAGAAAATTTAGGAGTTCTCATCAGAATCCTAGCTTGGTCTCTACAATACTTACACTAGTAGCTTAATATTGGAATATTAAGATAAGTAGAAACACTGAATAGGGAAATGTCATTTCAGGAGTCTAGAAAGAGCTCTATAGGGAGTTACATCGTATCTAAGGGCAATTTCATTACAATTTCATGAATGAAAGAGGACTTCCATAATATCATCCCCTCTCCCCACTCATACCCTATCATCCTGGATGCCTACAGATCTTTTTGTCAATAGTTTGTAGTTGCACAATGAAATCTGCGCATTTTTCAGTTGAAAAGGGATAATAAAATCAGCTTCAAATCCAGTCCTATAATTGTATTCATATAGTTCCTGAGTTTGTCTTGGCAGGTAGAGTCACAGATATTTTATATTGTCTACAGTTATTTGAAAGATAATTTTTCTATCTATTGCTATTGGGTTTTGTTGGTTATATAAATAAATTCTGATGATTTATGTAGGTTTATCTCATATGCAGTAGCTTTGCTAGCATTGTTAATTATTTCTGGGAATTTTTCAGTTGATTCTCCAGGATTCACTAAGTATATCATCATCTCATTTACAAAGAGTGCCACTTTTGTTTCCTCATAGCCTATTATAATTTTTTGCTATATCTCTGATATTGTTTGGAAGGCTTCCAGGTTACCCCCATTACATATAATGCAGCATGCTGCAGAATGGTTTTACATATATATGTATGTGTGTATGTATATATATATATATATATATACATATATATATATGCATACACACATACATGTGTGTATTGTGTGCATGTACTATGTATCATTTTAAGGAAAACTTCATTTATTCCTTTCTTATTCCTATTCCTTTAAGTATTTTAATAGGAATTGTGCTGTATTTTGTCAAAAACTTTTTCTTCATTTACTGAGATAATCAGATAATTTCTATTTGTTTTATTATTGATATGGTCCATTATTCTAATAGTTTTCCTAATATTGAACCACCTTTCATTCCTGATTTATATCTGATCTGCTCATTATGTAGTATCCTGGTGAAAAAAAAAAGGAGTTATTTAAGTGTTTTATTTTCTCTCCCATTAATCTGGAAAATTTGTATTTTTGCAAATAGTCATTCATTTCAATTAGATACGATTTATTGGCAAGAAATTGGGCAATATAACTCCTAATTATTGTTTTAATTTCTTCTTCTTTTGTAGCATATTCACCCTTTAATTTTTGATATTATTTATTTTTCTTTCTTTTTAAAATCAAATTAACTAAAGTTTTATCTATTTTATTAGTTTTCTTTATAGAACTTATTCTTAATTTTATTTATTATTCTAATAGATTTTTATTAATTTTATTAATTTCTCCTTTAATTTTCAGAATTTATAATTTAGTATTTAATTTGGGATATTTAATTCGTTCTTTTTGTAGTTTTTTTTTTTTAATTTGCATGCTCAGTTGATTAGTCTATATTTTATTCCTGTAAGGATTTAGAGATGCAAAATTTCCCCAAAGAACTGCTTTGGCTGCATCCCATAAGTTTTGGTATGTTATATCATTATTGTCATTCTCTTGGATGAAATTATTGATTCTTTCTATAATGTGTTGTTTGAACCACTCATTCTTTAGGATCAGATTATCTAATTTCCAATTACTTTTTGAACTATCTTTCCAAGAACCTTTATTACATGTAATTTTTATTATTCCTGAAAAAGATGTATTTAATAATTTTGCCTTTCTGCATTTGATTTTGAGGTCTATATAATCTAATTTATGGTCAATTTTTGTGCAGGTGTTATTAGTGCTGAGGAAATATATATTTCTTTCTAACCCCTATCTAAACCTGTTAAATAGCCAAAGAAAATCCTACTATTTGAGTTTACCTATCAGGGCAATTCATTCTATCAGTTGTTGTTCAAAGGGAAAACACAAAGAAAAAAACTGAACATCATCACTTCTCTGGAAGACAGATTACTCTTCCTTGTCATCCTCCTAGCAGGGTGATCCTCCAAGCAGTCATTCTGTTAATCTGTGTAGAGAAATGGAACCCCAAACTGTTTTCAAAGAATTACCAATCAGAATGTTCCAAGTACTTCTCTGAAGGACTAACATCTTGATAGTATTGCTTAGCCAGAATGAAGGCTCTAGCCCACCAGTGTCTGAAAGTGTCATTCAGGTTTAGAACTAGCTGCCAGGGGACCATTGGGTAAGCAGGATGTAATGACATTGATGCATTTTAGTACATCAGTTTCACAAAACATAATTTGAAAATTCAGGGTACCTTATACCTATCCTACTCTATATGCCAGGCTGCCTCTTTGGAGTGAAATAAATAAGAACAATCAGAGTCCTACTTGGCTACTTCCATTGGCAAGATAATGACCTTTACAATATTTTACTCTGTACTTATTGAGCTACACTATCATCCCTAACTCCCCCAAATAAATAATGAATTGGTCCTCTCATGGCTACATAACAAACTTGGCTGAAACAGAGATCAGTCCAAGGCTGCTTCAGACCTGAAAACAAGCCTCTACCACCTTTTATGGCTCTCCCCAGACCACCAGATTCAATTAAATTGACCGGCCTCTTGGAACAAAACAGAAGAGATTCTATTTGACTTAACCTCATATTTCCCATAACAGTGTCTCTAAGTTTTGTTTTTCAGCTAGATTTTTTTTAATTTAAAGAGCAGATTCAACTTAACCTGTAATAAACTAGTAGTTTCTCCTGAAATTGAGACTTAAGTTGCCTCTAAGCACCCTGTCTAAGCCTCCCCATGACCAAGTATTTACCAGACAATTTCCCAGAAGGGCAAAGAGTGAAGGCAATTATTCACTTATGTGACATATGCACGGATTTGCAGAATAACAGTAGAAAGGTCTGGTGGGAAGAAAAATGAATCTGTATTGAGAGCAACTGGAATCAAAATCCCATAGAATCCCATAATCACTACCTAGTACTACCACAGGGAGGTCTCTTCATCTCTTTTGGCCTCAGTTTTCATATTTCTAAAATGAAGGAGTTCAATTATTTGGAGATGACCTCCACCTTCAAATCTATGACCCTACATTCCTATTTCTAAGATGTGTATACGTAAAAAATGAAGCCCTGTTTTTTAGATGAGAAAATTAGGCTAAAAGAAAAAAAAAAACTAGTAAATTCTTAGTACCAAAATATCTAGCTAATAAGCAGCTGTTCCAGTAAATAAGTCTGATCTTAAGAAATAATGATGCTGCATTGCAGTGAACATTGCTTTTGATGGCCATACCTATACCCCCATATGGATATAAAGCAAGGACTCTGTCAGTGATAAAGTTTTAATTTCATTGTGTAGCAGCTGCCTTTAGTATTGCATTTTAAATTCAAATCAAATCAATATGTTTATTTTTAAAAGTATCTACTCTATTCAAAGTAGCATTCTGCTAGATGCTGGGGATACAATGACAAAAATGAAATGTCCCTTTATTCAGGAAGCTCATGGCAGGGGTGGAAGAAAGGTAAGGGGAAAGGAAGACAAGTCTTTGTCCTGTAACTTCTTTCATGTGTGACCTTGAAGAAATAATGTCATTATTCTGGAACTCAGTTTCTCCTTTTCTAAAGTATTATTGATCAATTAAATTACGTTGCCAGCTCAAAATTTCAATGTCCCTAGAACTAAATTGTCTTTGACAGAACTTTTTTTAATCCCCGTATTTAACAAAAAAAAAGAGGACAGGGAGAGGAATTATTTTTTCTTCTCTCTCCAACAGTATAGAAGAAGCCTATTGGGGGGAAAAATAATTTTAACTTCTTTTACCACTTTTTATTTTATTTAGTAAATATTTAATAATGATGAATAATATTCTAGGTACTGTGCTAAGAGCTGGAGAAACAATAAATAAACAGAAATACAGTCCTTGCTCTCAAGGAGCTTACAATCTAAAAGGGAAAACAACCACAAAAGGAGATAGGAAATATGGTCAGGGTGGGCGGAGGGGCAGGAGACAAATAATGGGTACTTCATTCTGTGGAATTTTAACCAGGCAGAGCAGCAGATAAATAATATTTTTATCAACACACATAATTCCTGGTGTCCAGTGAGCATTAATAATTGATAGATTAGCTTTGTATTAGGAGAAAGGCAGAAAAGGGAATATTATTTGGGATTTACCTATTAGAGAAACAGGTACCTAAGGCTATATTCCAGTATAGAGAAAAATATGATTTAAATGTAATTCTGATTGAAATTTCTGAATTTCCTTATTCCCTTCATGCCATCTCCCTCTTACCCCACCCCCATTACAATCTATTTGTTATTACTGGTGGAGATACTAGGATTAGCTATCCCTCAGGTTGGACAAGGAAGCCACTGATGCATCTTAAATGGGTAAAATAATTAACTCTTCCCTAATTGGACCATTGGGTGGTATAGAAGATATAGTGGCCAAACTGGAGTCAAAAAACTTGCATTCAAATCTAACATCAGATACTTATTAGCCACGTGATTCTGGGAAAGTCACTTCATCCTGTTTGCCTCAGTTTCCTGATCTGTCAAATAAGCTGAAGAAGGAAATAGTGAGCCACTCCAATATTTCTGCCAAGGCCATGAGGAGTCAGACATAACTGAACAAAAACAATGGGAAGTAGTTTAGAAGTGTGCCGTAGTCTCAGGTCTGGAACCCTGAGCAGCAACAAGGTGGAGAACAGTAAAAAGGATAGTAGAGTTGGAGTCAGAAGTGTTGAGTTCAGATCCCACCTCACAGACTTAGCAAATCACTTTACTGCTCTTGCCTCTAGTTTTCCTATTTAAAAAAAATGAAGGATCTTGGATTAGGCAGTATTTAAGTATCCTTCCAGCTCTAATACATGATTCCATGATTAGGGATTATGGAACTGGGTTCATATGCCAGCTCTACTTGTTATCTCTGTGTGACCTTGGATGGGTCATCACGTATAGTTGATGTTTGTTAGGATTCTTACAAGGTACTTATGCACTTAATTCACACCTTTAAAGGAGTTCAAACCTTTAAAGGAATTTACACCTTTAAAGGAGTTCGCTCATTGGTCCACACATTAGACTCACACCATTTGATAGCATATAAAAGCCCACACTCTGGGAAGAGGAGTCAAGATTTCATTCCAACTTCGACTTTCCTGCTGGCTGGTGACATTCAGACAAGGGCTCATTGGGAGTCAAGATGAGAAATAGGCCTCTACGAAAGCTAATTGGGCCCCAGGAAAAGATTCAGGATTTTGAAGGAGACAATAGAGAATCAGGACTTTAACTCCCGGGTGCATTTGGACTGATTATACTGAACTGAAAGGAAGGCTGCCTCCAGAAGCTCCCCAAGAGACCTTCCCCTAAGAGAACAATTACAATCTAGAGAAACAGAACATCACAGATGTTTGTCTAATGAATTAATGGATCATTGATGACTTAGAGGTCCCTGCTCACTCTACATCTGTAATTCTGTGATTTAAGAATGACAAGCGTATTTAGTCCATGTCACAGACCAGAAACTTAAGATTCTGAGATGTTTCATACCTGCCTAAGGTCACATAGTTAGAAAGTATATAAGGTGGGACTTAAGTTGGGGTCATGTAGAACACAACTCTTGGGACACAAATGACCTGGCCAGCTTAGAGAAATCATCACCCCTGAGGCTTTATAGAACTACTGGGTGACTGCTTGTTCAAAAATACTTTCTTAGGAAAAGCATGAGCTGTGACAGCTCTGAAAAAATCCACCCCCAGGATCTTCATCTACTTCCATGCCAGTCACCTCATCCACATATTTTGCAATTTCCCTTTTTGTATTGTCCTCACCCGTTAGAACATAAGATCTTTGAGATTAGGGGTATTTTAACTTTAACAACTTTTTATCTTGCACATAGCAAGTATTTACTAAATTAATAAATTATTATTATCTTTCTAAAGAGTCTCTGTTTCTGATTATTTTTCCTTCTACATCTTCCTCTACTTTTCTCTCTTTTTCTCTCTCTCCTTTATTTCTCTATCCCCTATCTTCTCTCTCCCTACCTCTTCCCCTCCCTCTCTCGCCCCCTCCCTTCATCTATCCTCTTTATCTCTCTCTCTCTCTCTCTGTCTGTCTCTGTCTCTGTCTCTCTGTCTCTCTCTCTCTCTCTCTCCCTCTCTCTCCCTCTCTCTCTCTCTCTCTCTCTTCTCTCTCTCTCTCTCTCTCTCTCTCTCTCTCTCTCTCTCTCTCTCTCTCTCTCTCTCTCTGTCTCTCTGTCTCTCTCTGTCTCTCTCTCTGTCTCTCTCTGTCTCTCTCTCTCTCTCTCTCTCTCTCTCTCTCTCTCTCTCTCTCTCTCTCTCTCTCTCTCTCTCTCTCTCTCTCTCTCTCTCTTTCTCCCCTCCCTTCCTCCTCCCTTCTTTCCTCTCTCCCTCCCTCATATGTCCTCCCCCTCCCCCCCTCCCTTCCACCTTCCCTTTCTCTGTCCCTCTATCACTCTCCATTCGATTTCATTTCCTCTGGTAATTTGTTTGGAACATTCGTTTGCATATATCGACATACACATTTTGCCATACTTTGTTTAAAAAAAAAAACATAAATGAGCTAACATTCTGGGACATAATCAACACTTCTAACATGCAGAGATTTCTGCATCAGCTCTGTTTATGAAACTATAAAATCTATTCAGGCTTAACAAAAAGGAACATATCACTAATGGAACAGGAATTGTTCCAGTGGAGATTACTGGGTCAGCAGAATAATAAATGGTTACAAAAGGGGCACAAGGAGGTCTGACACCTATTGAACAAAGAACTACTACTAAGTGCCTGAATATCTTCACCTGCAAAAAGGCAGTGTTCCTCACTCTTTCAACAGGGCAACAGTAAAGAATAGTACATACAAACCAATGGCTGACTGCACCATAAATATGAAGCATTTAATCAGACTTTTGTAGAAACCACTTTCCAACCCAGAGGCCATGGACCTGAGCCCCGACCTGAGCAGTAGAGGCTTTGAACAGCATCCTTTCTGAGTGGACATAATTCTATATCTTTTATTATCTTGTCTTCTTGCTTTTCAGGAGCATCCTGTATGTGGGATGATTTAACTGATCCTAAAAAGAGCATCATCGGCTATGTTACTGAAAGAAACAGCCTCAGCTTCCAGCTCCTCCCATTCTGCTGCTTTAGAAACACTGGGAAATGATGGTGCTATAGAAAGAGTATTGTGGTTGGAGCCTGAGGACTTAGGTTCAAATCCGAAAGTATGGTTGTCTAGAAGGGATAAACTATAAAGAGAAATAAGTATATTCCATGATGTTTTTGTGATAACTGCGTTAGAGAGATAACTGTATAAGGAGCTCTGCATAACTGGGGTTTGTTTGAGTGAAAGTGGTTAGTTACCAGAAAGAATTAGGAATGCTTGGTAGAAGACGTGTCATTGAGTTCATTTGGGAACAATTACATTAATAGTAACTTCATCAATTTGTGTTAATATTTTTAGCCATATATCATACATATATATTTACATATATATATTTACATATATATACATATATATTTACATATATATACATATATATATATATATATATATATGTAAAATATAGTGAAGTGGAAAGAACCAGGAAGGTTTGGACTTTCTGGAAGACCTGCATTCAAATGTGTGATCCTGGCCAAATCACTTAATTTCTGTTTACCTCAGTCTCCACATATTTAAAATAGGGATAATAATAGCATCTACCTCCAAGGATTGTAGTAAGGATCAAAAGAGAACATAATTTTAGAGTATTTAGTACACTGCCTAGCACATAATAAGTATTATTATATATTTTACTTATTATTATTATTATTTGTGACTATGGCATATCATGTTAGGCTGCATATATCATAAGGATAGGAATTATTTCTGAATTATCATATGTATCACCTTGGCTACAAATACACACACAGACACACGCAAGTTTGACGTTGTATTCTTAATATTTTACATTTATAAGAGGTGTAGAGTGACTTTATGGTCTCTGCTATCTCTCCATTCCTGAAAGGCAACAAATTCCATAGTTCCACATTGAAACTTGATCAGGTATAGCTAAAGAGATATAGATATTTCAATGCATTTGTTGAAGTCCAACATAAGAGTAAGAGCTGGCCATGGTTTAGCTCCAGTCTCCTATGTGTAAACCAACAGAGAGGTTGCCCTCCATGACCCTTGTTGATCTTTCTAATTTTAGCTTTTTAATTTCTTAGGCTCTCTTTGATGGAGCCAAACTGATCTATTAGTGATTCATTGAATAGAGTACCACTGTGCCTTTGCATAAGTCCATATGATCCTAGGCCAACAAGTGGAAGAAATGAAGCTGAAGTTAAATGGCTTTTTTCATGAATCCACAGCTAGCAAATTTATGAGGCAGGATTTGAACTCAGTGGTCTATATTGTGAAACCAATATGTGAAAGTCACCGTGATAGGAAACTCCCACATCCTTTCCCCCACTATTTAAAATGTACTTCCCTTTTATTTCTACCTTATAGACTCAGAAGTTTACTTCCCAGAACAGAATGGATGACATGAGGGTTTTCCTGATCTCCACCTTTAATATTGTCCTGTACATCATATAATTGCTATATAGCATTATTGAGTCAAGTCATCAAGCATTTATTAAGTGCTTTCTGTATATAAAGTGTTGTGCTATGTGCCGTTGGTTCTCTGTTTACTGACCTGTGTATAGTCCATGATATAATGTCCCCTCTCTTTTCCCAGATCATGAATCAGTGCTTGAATCATAGTAGGCATTTATTAGATCCTTATTGAACTGAACAAGGCACAAGAAAGAGAGAGTCAATCAGTGTAAATATACCCCCTATCATGGAGAGACAGCAAAGCCAGAAAAAAAATAGCTGAGAGTTCATTGGGCTAAGATTGAGGCATATCATTTTTCATACTAAAAACTTTCCCAGTGATGCAATTTAGTTTTTAAAGAGCTGGGAATTATTGGTTAATTCAATTAATGATCTTGTCAGTAATTAAATTTGAGGGTCCATATGGGCAAGTAATAACAATACCATATTTTGCATATGGTACTTTTAAGTATACAAAGCACTTTTACTTCCCTTAATTTTTTAGCTCTAATAGCAATCTTGTAAAACTGACAAGACATTCTTTATTTTTATACTTTTCTCTTAGACGAAGTTTACTGAAGTTCAGAGAATGCAAGTGACTCGCTAAAGAGAAAATAATTTAAATAGAAAACATTTAGAACTCAGGTCAAGCAATGTCAATGGCATTACATTTTTCATTATCTCACATACATATGTGTTATAAGAGCCCCCCCCCCTACTTTTTTGATTAAATCATGTTGATCTCATAGGAAGGATTATGTAATCTGCAGCACACAATATATAATTTGGTTTCCCAAAAGAAGACCTTAAAACATACTTTCTTGTTCAGAGAGAGATTATCTCAGGAAGTCCCACCAGAACACACATAAAGATGCAAGACTACAATGAAAATGTTGAGAAGCAAGGGCTTTTCGATGAAAGAACTATTCCAATATATGTTATTAAAGCAAAGGCAATTTGTAACCACTGATGTTTTTAACTTGTTCATAGAGGACAAATGGAGAAGTCCCAAGAAATCCAATTCAATATTCTCTAAAATGCCTAAAGCTAAACTTCTGATTAAATCTTTTTCTTATCACCTTCAGTGCCTTTTTTTTATATATCTTTCAGTAGTCCCCAAAGCCGGTATAAAAAAATGTCCTCCAAACTAACTGCAGCAGCATTGACTGAGAGAACCAGAAAGGGATAATATCATTTAGAATGGTTGTTATTTAAACTAGAAAGAAGCTTGCATTTTCTAATCAAATTATGGAAATAATGATACAGATCCATTCACCCAGACATTTTTATAGGCAAATGGGTGCATCTGGGCATAATCAAGGAAAAGTCTAGTAAATATCCACTTGTCATGATAAACCTGCAGTTGTAAATAATGAAGGCTCAATTTCCCATTCTCAGTTATGAAATCAATAAGATTCTGGAAAGGCTGTTTAATAATAATCAATATGACTCTCAAATATTGTAGCTACAACAACAGAAACTCCTCACATATTGCAGCATAAATCTCTCTTCTGTAGCATGTTAACCTTTAAATACTATGAGTCCTCTGGGTTTTTCTGCTGAGCAAATCATTTTACCTTGGTGGTTCAATGAAGAACTCAGTTGGGGAGAGGGCAACACTTCTGCAAATGTGAGACTGAGAGGAAAGGAAATGTTTCCCTATAAAGCTTACTTCAGAATACAGATGAAGAAAAATAATAATTTATATTACAAATGAAAGAAATAGCCCCAATTCTACCATGAAAGAAAGACTTATGTATTCCCTAGGTACAGAGAAGAAAAATTGTTTCTATTCATTATCAAAAGACCAAACATCTGTGCTGACCTTCCAATTATAATGTCTTACCTTAGGGAGTGGCCAGAGCCCCACCGAATTTTTCCCATCTTATTTGACAATTCTCCCTCCAACATTGCACCTTCCGTCTAAATGACTTCAAGACTATTTCATCACCTAGATCTGTGTCTTGACTTAGACTATTCTCCAAGTCTACAATATACTCTCTTTTCACCGGCACCTCTTAGAAGTCTTAATTTCTTTCAGTTTAGTTAAGCATTCTCTGTGACATAAGCCATTTCAGGACACCTCCAGTTTTTAGCATCCTTTCCCTTTTCTTCTTTTTAGATTATCTCTTGTCTAGCCTTTTTATTTAAACATTTACATTTTGTATTTTCAAAATTGAATAGCAGCTCCTTGAGGGCAGGTACATTTCACGCCTTTGTCTTTGTATCTCAGCTAGTAGTGCCTTTCTCATGAAATTATCATCTATCTAAGTGGTTTCTACTTGGTATGTAGGCTATCCTTCCCACTTTGAAAATAAATTCCTCAAGTATAAGGACTGTTTGTATTATTTTTTAATCTCAAGGGCAAATGACAATGAAAGATATAGTAGTATATATAAATATATATATATACATATATATTTACTGATATAGTAAATGTTTGCTTATATAATAATGTATCAAACACTTTATTAATATGAAGAACAAAAAGTTCAAAAGACATAATTTGGGGGCAATTAATCATTTTATTAATTATGCTATATATAATTAATAAAAGGGGTCAGTGAAACTCTAAAATGCCAAAGACCTGTCATGGAACCCTACTTAATGCTTTTATGCCTATATAGGTGTTCCTAAGAATACAAATCAATTCTGATTGGTTAACAATTAAGGAGAGAGTGAATATTATAATGAGAAATGGATCTATACTACTGAGAGTCTGGGGCATATGATTCTGATCACTCAGTCTTGGTCAAAGAGACTTATCTATATTCATACTACTCTGTCTTAGAAAAGGGAGAATCCACATTTTCCCAGGCCTGTCTGAGTAAAATGGGCTAGAATCCATAAATTCACCTAAACTAATTTTTTTTTTTACCTTTTGAATAGATGTAAGTTTTCTCTCTCAGTATCAGTCCTGCACTTCAAAGGCTGCCTGAATAACCTTTAGAAGGTGATTTCTGAATGAGAAAATAGAAAAGGGGAAAAATGCTGGCCCTAATTCAATAATTAGTTACTAATAATTAATTATCACTAAGTTATCAGTTAGTTAATGGTTGTTTTGGTTAATTAGTAGTTATTAATTTCTCTTGGTTAACTTTTTTTTAGAATGAAATGACATAACCCATGACTCCACACACCTTTTAAAAGGATATAGAGTGAGGTTCAAAGGCAAGATTTTAATGCAGTTTTCTTGATTTCAATCCCAGGACTCTCCTCACTAGACCATATGTTCCACAAATATTTAATAAGCATTTACTTTGTACAAGCCTCTATGGCAAGAGCTAGATGATATTAAAAAGGCAAAATAGAGTCCCCTATTGAATCCAATGGACTCACATTCTATAGTGAGAGACACTCTAGAAAGTGAGACATCAATTAAAATAACTACACTTATAAGATTTATATAGAACAAATGAGAGGTTAAAAAAAAAAAAAGAAGGGGAGGGGAGAATCTCTTGAAGAAAGTGTGACTGAAGGAGGCTAGGAATCAAAGGTGAGGGAGAGGATATCCTAAATATCACAGACAATAAAAAGGCATGGAGACAGGACATGGAGCACATGGTCTGTCATGGATAGAAAGAAGTTCAATAATATTGGATCAATGGGGTACTCAGAGGGAATAACACGAAAAGCAGTGACAAAGTTATGAAGGGAACAGATTATAAGGAAGTCTGCTTAAAAACCAAACAAAGCATTTTGTATTTTATCTCCCAAATAATATGGAGGCATTGGAATTGGGACGATGGGTGCAGGGCACTATCTGATTGGGCCTGTATTTCAGGAAAATCACTTTGGTGGCTGAGTGGAGAACTGATTAGAGTGGGGAGAGATGAAGTAGAGAGACCAACCGGAATGCTCGTGGAATATTTCAAGCAAGAGCCGATGATGGCTTGCTCCATTGTGGTGGCAGATAAGAACGTGAGTAGATAAGAAATTCTGTGAAGGTAGAAATATTGAGACTTGGCAATAGCTTGAATATGTGAAGTGAGTGCCAGTGAGGAATCAAGAATAGGACTGAGATTGTGAGTCTGATTGACTGGGAAACAATGAAGTGGATTAATAGATAGAATGCCAGGCCTGGAATTAAAAGGACCCAAATTCAAATCTTAGCCTTAGACACTCACTGGATGCGTGACCCTTGGGGTGTTACTTAGCCCCTGTCTGCCTCTATTTTCTCAGCTGCAAAAGGAAAATCATAATAACATCTATCTCTCAGGGTTATACAGATCAAATGACATAATAGTGTTCAGTTCAGTGTCTAGGATATAGTACACACTGAAAAAATATTCCCCTTTTTCACCCTCACACATCCTACCAAGATGATAGTACCCTAAGATAGCAACTCCTTAAACCATGGTCCACAACCCTATATGAGGTCTCATAACTGAATATGGTGGTTGCAAAATTATGATTTATTATCAGCAAAAATCTGATTTATATACCTATATATTCAAGGTCACGTAAAAATTTCTTGGTGAAATGAGATCATGTGTGGAAAAAAATTAAGAAGCCCTGACTTAGTAAAAGGAAAACTCAAAAGAGGGGAGTTTTTTGAAATGAGTTTTTTTCACATATGTTGTATTTATGTGGCATCTGGTTCAAAATGAACAAAAAGCAGTTCATGAGAGTGAAACTGCAGTTTAGCAAACAGGCTGGTGCTGAAATAAAATAGATCTAAGAATTATCACAAAGACGTGATTGTTGAATGAATGTAAGTTTAGGAAATATTATAGGAAAAGAAAAACAGAACTAGGTTAAACTTTGAGGGGCATTCACTGATTGTATGTGCACTAGAAGAAGATCAAATAAATGAGAGGAACATTTCCCTTTTTTTTTATTTTCCCTATAAATTCTTTGCCAGGTTTTCAGATGTTTCAGAAATCCTAAGGATCATTTTCCAAAGTTCATAGCTTATATGTCTGCTAGATTTAATCAGTTACTGGGAATCTCTGAGCAAGGAATAAAAAAGTGAATTTTAGGGAATGTAAAGACTACTGCTCTTTCCCTGAGAGAATGCCCATCACTGGCTCCTTGAAATGACCTTTCACTACTTTCCATTCTGTATGCTGCCTCTCTCCCCACCTACCACTCATAGAAACCTGCAAAAGGAAGATCTAAGTTTATTTACATTAGCTCGTTCCAAAACCTCAGGATTGGGCTGTGAAAGAAAAAAAAATGATAAAAGAATTCTGTTTTAAAGATTTAGCATCTTTGTTGTGAGATATTCAATTGCTTTATAGACATTATCTCAGCAAAAGTCATATCATGTTAGAGGTAGGCCAAAGAACATGTTATTCCTATTTTTAAAAGGGTAAATAGAGGTTAAATGACTCATTTGAAGATCTTGAAATAGAAGCTATGTCTCTACTGACTCAGTCCTGTATAATATTAACTGCCAGCCAGCACTGTGAAAGGGGTTTAAATTGAAGGATATTGGTCCTTGACTTCACTCATGTTGAGCTGATAGAATCAACATTAGCTTGTGTCAGGCCTTGAGCTCAAGCAAAAATAGGCAAGCTTCCCCTTCTAACACTTCCATTTTTGTGTTTTTTTTTTGTTTTTTTTTTTTTTTTTGCCTTTTGGTGATTTTTTTGTTCATTTTTGTGTATTCATTCTGTGATGTAAGTACAATTTCAACAAATCAGTCTCAATTTAAGGCATTTTGAAATAAAAAAAAATTGATGAAATGATGATGTATCAAATTGATTTTTCTGAATAAATTATGTTTACATGGGGAGGTTTCTGTGTGTCACCTTGAACTTGATTAGCTTTCCAAAGCAATGTAGGTGTTTATGGTGATGGAATATATCCTTAGGAATAAGGCAATATCTATTGTATTTGAAAGGAGGATCAGGCAGGCAAAGTGGAAACCGACACACAAAAAGTCCTTACTTCAAATAAAAAAAACTCTCTCAATTTGAATGAATTGGAAAAATGTCTTAGCATGTGTTTGGCATATAATAGTAAGTGTTATAACTAGTATAGTTTTTTAAGTTTTACAAAATGCTTCACATATATATATATATATATGTATATATCATTTGTTCTTTATAGCAACCCTATGAAGTAGATAACTATTGTTATGATCTGTCCAGGTTCACAAAGTCAGTAACTGAAAAAAAATCAAAACATCTTCCTGACTCCAAAAAATAGTGTTTCATGTACTAGGTTTCCTGGATGCCTCTCGAATTAATGTAATTAGTTTTAATATATTTTAAATATAATGGCCTAAATATTAGTAAATTTGCAAATACTCCTAATTGGACATTTAATTTCTAATGTTATATACATGCAAAAATGTGTATGTATCATATTTTTATCCAATCCAAACTAGTAAGAAATGAAATAATCCAGGAGATTGGGAGTGATTTATCATGTCTGGACAAACAAATGAAAACCAAACAAAATAAAATATGACATTAACAGTCATTTCCCCTGTTGTCTCAATTCAAGCTTACAAGTAACTAAATCTCTCCATTTTTGTATTTATAGTTCCAATATAATTGTAGCCCATATATTATTTGTTTGCTTCATACTCTCATTCATAAGACCAACAGCTCATGGAGATCTCATTCAGCTGGGCATTCTCTCCAAAGAGGCAAAATAGGAATCAATCATCCTGTCATAGAGGACATAAGGCAATGGGTTTAAACAAATCAGGTCAAGACCTTCTCTGCAATTTATAATCTTAAATAATTGTCTAGAACCTTAAGGGGTTAAGCAACTTTCTCAGGGTCACACTGCCATTATATGCTAAGGGTAATTTATGTCTTCTTGACTTTGAGGTAACTTTATTATTGTACTGCCTCGTTACATAGAGTAGAGAAATTCCATAATTTATATTTATTTAATTTAATCTTTGAGTGTTAGAAATAAGACCTTCAGATTTAACAAAGTAAAATCAAATAAAAATACTTTTAAATGCCTTGCCCACCCAGTACTTATGTCTCTAAATAATGAACTAAATAAATATAGAGTTTATTATCAGAATGAATTATAATATTCTAAAACTGTGATTCAATAATGAAATTTCATTTGATTCTCATAAGTAATGAGGTAGATATTGAGATTTTTTCCTCTATTTTAGAGATGTGGCAAAAGACTTGCAAGATTCAAAGACAGTTCTTCACACTCCAGATCTAGGAATCTTTCATACAACACCTCCTAGAATCACACATGAACAGCAGTGAAAGAGTATTGTTTCTGTCATCAAAAAGCCTGGGTTCAAATCCCACTTCAGGTCACACTTGTATGACCTTATATAAATTATTCAACTCTTAAGGCCTCAGTTTCCCCAACTGCAAGATGTGGGGATTTTATTAGATGACTTCCAACCTCTTTTGCTTTTCAAATTCTGTCATGTTCTCATTATATTAAATAAGCAAATGGATAGGTGGTCTCTTTGACATGAGGAGTCGATCCAATGATATAGATTACAATGCAGACATAGTGGCTCATGCTCTATGAATTTTGTATACCTCTTCTAACAAGTACTCCTTAGGTTAACCGTGCTATATGCCTTCTTCTCTTTCTTTGGATGTATTAAGAATATAAATATAGCTCTTACTCTCCCAATACCTAGTCTATCTTTTGTTGTTGATGTTGTGAAACATTGAAAATTTAAGTGACATACCTAGAATCATAAAGCCCAAATAGCCTGTCAGAGACAGAATTAAACACTGTTCTTCCTAAATTTGAGGTCATCCCTTTATACATGATACCATGCTGCCTCATGAGTATTTATATGTACACAAACATATTCATGTGGATATACATACATTATATGAAGGTTAAAAGCTGGCAAATGAAAAGTAATATAGACTTTAGAAGGCAAAAATAAATCACTGGGTTTCAATGTGACTTCTGGGGCCTCATGAAAAGATGATCATTAAACAGTTATTTTTCCCCATCTCAGAAATACAAAAAGAAAAAAAAAAGAATCAATAACATCTACTCAAGATTTTGAAATATTGATTCAAGTTCTTTTTTTTTTCTCTTCCTACACTGTTGTAATTCTCTTTTAAGTAACCTTCCCACTGGGCAAATCCAACCATTTCACATTGGGCAAAACTTGGCAGCTTACTTTCTTTTTCTAGGGAAAAAAAATAAAGAAAAGAAAAGAAAGTTATCTCATTTCTTCCTCTCTCTCTCTCTCTCTCTCTCTCTCTCTCTCTCTCTCTCTCTCTCTCTCTCTCTCTCTCTCAATATCTTTCAATCTCTCTCTTTTTTCCCTTCCTGGACAAGTAAGGACTCAGAGTGAGTATGGTATCAACTCTAAAAAGTTAATCCTCAAAACTAACCTTTCCCCATTATTAGTGTTTTTCCTTTCTTGGGCATTTATAGAATCTACTTCTGTATATAAATTACAGGACATTTTATTCATTCTGCTTCAAGTCATGTTTTCCCTATTCCACCAACACAAATGGAACTTTCATGGTTGTTACCAACCAAAGGTAGGAATGAATACTTTAGATCTTCTAACTGATTTGTGTAAATGGAAGTTTTGATGAGAATGAGAGTACCTTAGGAAAAGAGACTTTTATTATAGCAGATTGCAACATGGAAGTATTGAATCCTAGAAGTTACAAGAAAAGTAGTTCCAAAGTATGAGACTGGAAATTTACTCATTTAGTCTGTGTCCTCATAGAGATGGGCCAAAAAGGAAAGAGATAATGAGGATATTTTTCCTCAAAAAATAAAAAGGTAATATGTGCTCAGTAAAACATCATTTTCCCCAGAGAAGCTAGTATCATGATATCCTTAGCACTTTATTCACATCTAATACTAATGAGATGAAAATCATAGATTCATAGTTTGAACTGAAAGAACCATTACAGGACATCAAGTTCCACCTCTCTCATTTAACTGAATATAATTGAATAATTGAAGATAATGACAATGAAGCAGGAGTATTTAAATAACTGTTACAGTGTCATAGAGCTAATAAATTTCAGAGTTAAGATTTAGATCAAGATCCATGACAATAAATTCAGTGCCCTATACCATACTATGATAACACTTAGAAAATCTGTTCTGTTTATATTTTAATAAAGAGAAAATAAATGTATAGTATGGTTCAGTGAGAAAAGGGTAGGTAGTAGCATAGTGGATAGACCACTGGACCTAGAATCAGGAAGAGCTGAGTTTCAGTTTCATCATCTGTAATATGAGTTGTAAAAAGAAATGGCAAACCACCTCAGTATCTTTGCCTAGAAAATCTCAAATGGGGTTGCAAAGGGTCAGATGGGACAAAAGAGTAAACAAAAATGACAAGTAAAAAGTTCTAATTTTGGAGTCAGATGAGCTAAATTATCATGGACTCAATACCACATGACTACAGGCAGGTCATTTTACCGTGCTGGATCTCAATATCTTTATCTGTACAATGTGAAATAGTCTCTTAGATACTTTCAAGATTTACCTCTAAAATTCCATGATCCATCACTTAACTAACTTCTTATAGGAAAAACATCACATCCCTCCTACTTCAGGTTCCATGAATAGAGCTTATGTCTAATTGCAAGAAAAAATAAAGTTTCAGATTTCAATGAAATATAAAAATTCAAATGAAAATTAGGAGCTATCATATCTACCTTATTTTGCAAGGAAAAAAACTTGAGATTTACTTAGGCAAAGTGACTTGTCCAAGTAATAAAGCAAATCAGTGTGAAAATTGAACTCAGAACACAGGTTTCTTGAGGTCTAGTGTAATTTTTTTTTCTGTTTTCAGACTTCTTTCCAAACTTTAATACTGCATTATTCCAAAATTATAACACATTTTTTCTAGCGAATCTAGGATCCCTCAAATTTTGTTTATATGAAATCTAAATGCAGTCTACTATCATGTTTTTATTTCTGAAAGTTGAGAAACTATCACTTAAAATGAAACTTTAAGAACTATGGGAGTTTTTGGCTGATATGTCCTTGCTTTTTTTATTTGTTTTTTTGTTTGAATTCTTTTTGACTGTTATTTGTAATTGGCAGAAAAGTAAATTATTTCTAATGAGGTGGGTCTAGAAAAGGGCTTCTTAACAAGGAGTCTTTGTGCTTATTGTTTCAATACATATTTTTATGATTTTACTTGTATATGACTGTCCATTTTTATAATCTTATGTCTTTCATATTATGTATTTAAAAACATTATTTTGATTAGAAGTTTTTTGGCTTCATTAAACTATCAAGAGTTATAGGATACATATGTGTGCGCACACATATACATACATGCACACACAATTATTAAGAATTCATTGCAAAGATAATATATGCATGCTTTTGATGAGGAAAACAAATATGAATGGCCTTGTCAAGAAAAGATTTAAGCAAGATGCATGTAATCATATAAACACAGAGCCAGCATAAATATCAATTCTACAGCACATCCTCTGCCTGTATCAATTTATCAGTCAATTATCAAAGCACGCTTTGAGCAATTGCTAAATGTCCTGCAGTAGGAATCCAAAGAAAAATATGGAAATTTCTTCACTCAAAATGCTTAAACTGAGGGAAAAACATGTATTCGTGTAAGGATATATGAAATATATATTTAAATGTGTGATTTCTTCCTTGAGTAGGATGGAAAAGAGTATTCTCAATTAATTCCATAATATCCATATCCTATAATAACATATGCCCCTAAAGAAGAGCATCAAGAAAGAGATCATGTATAAGATTATATTAGATTTTCACTTTTGTTTTAAAGAATAATTTTATTTTTCTTAAATACATATAAAATAACTTTTAATTTTATTTAAATTTTTATTTATTTGTTGATTCATACTTTGAAGGAATATAGAAATAACATGAACCCCTTTTTCCTTTATACAATATACCATATATATATATATATATATATATATATAGAGAGAGAGAGAGAGAGAGAGAGAGAGATTATCTCATCAGTTCTCATGTATTTTATGATCATAACTATGATGATGATAATTAGAACTGCTTATCCAGGTACAATCTATCTGCTGTCCTTCACTGTGCATTTATAACTGCCTACTCAACTAGAAATTCAGGGGAGATCTTAAATTTAATTCGTCTCAAACTCAATTCATTTACATTTCCCTAAACTCTTTCCTTTTTCATACTTATTCCTGTCCAGAGCACCATATATTTTAAGTCATCCAAACTTGCAACCTAGGTATTGTTTTTGAATACATACTTTCTCAACCCCCTTAAAATTTTTTTGTTGTCCAATCTTATTAATTTTATTTTCTTAACATCTCTTGACTATGCCTGCCCTTTGATCTCATCTCAGACTACTATCATCCTAATCTATACTTTCATCAATTTACACATAGACTTTAAAATAACTTGATGGATGATTTGTCTCATGCAAGTGTTTGTTTTCCTTTTCTTTCCTCTCTCTAGTTCATCTTTCAGCTACCGAAGTGATCTTTCTACAGTGCAGATTTATCATTGTACTTCTTGTTCCCCCCACTCTCCTCCTTCTCAATAAACTATAACGATTCCCTACAACTTCCAAGATCAAAAAATAAAATAAAATCCATTGTTTGGCATTCAAAATTCCTTATAACCTACCACATGTACCCCTCAGTTCTCTTATATGGTCCTGTAATTCAGTGAAACTACCTCCTTACTATCCCTGAAATAAGAAACTATCAACTCCAGGAATTTTCTCTGACTGAGCCACTTGTCCAACACCCTCTTCCTCCTTATTATTACCTTCTGGCTTCCCTGGATTCCTTCAAGTCTCAACTAAAATCTCACTTTCTACAGGAACACTTTCCTGATCATTTTTATTGCCAGCATCTTCCCTCTGTTGGATGCTTCCCATCTTTCTTATAAAGAGTTTATCTCTATGTAATTGTTTTCATCTTTTCTCTTCCATTAGGTTTTAAAATTCTTGAGAACAGAGACTGCTCTTTGAAAGGGCTTCGCCCAGTGCCTGGCACATGGTAGACACTTAACAAAATTCTATTGACTGAATGTATGACTGAAATGCCTTCCAGGCATGAAGAGACAGTCTAGTACAAAGGAACTAGGCAGAAGATGGAAGAATTTTGTAGAAAAGTAGCTAGTAGTTTACATTAGATAGATTTAGAGCATGGGAAGAGGTCTTTTATATATATATATATATATACACACACACAGAGAGAGAGAGAGAGAGAGAGAGAGAGAGAGAGAGAGAGAGAGAGAGAGAGAGAGAGAGAGAGAGGAATGATACAAATTTTGAAAACTAAACTCTTGCTAAGGCCTCTAATTAAATAAAATACCCACAGAACTTTATTCACTTTCTTTGCCAGGTAATTATCAGCTGGCTTTATTGCCATGGTCCTTTTCATTTCTCTTTAATCAAGATCTAAGCAAATCCTCCCTTTGTCCTTCCCTAATTAACTTATTAAAAATGAAAACCCTTCAATTGCCAATCTCAGGTGGCCTAAAAAGCACGGTGTGTTCACCAGTGAGAACCAGACAACCAGAGCCGACAGAACAGAGCTGCTCATTTCAGCCCCAGCCCTTGTGAGACTGAGTAACTCAATGCTACCATTCCATGGAGTGGATGTCACCATTCCTATAGGTCCTTCTAACTGAAAACTGAATCATTAGCATCAAATCTCTCTATGCTGCCTCAAATCTCATTGGAAAAGATGTGAGGAAGGAATGTCCTTAAAGCAGTTGTTTATCCTGGAGCAGAACACAATTAAAATACAAAAATAAATACATTCTCCTTTATAACTGCCCCGTTTACAAAGCAGGACCTGAGGAAACCACAATGAGTCCTGAAGTCTCAGTCATTGTGCTTCCATGCAGGAATCACAGATCAAACAGATGTTTGCTTCTAGATGATAAGTTTGATACTAAAAATCTAATTGTAATCACTGCATATTTTTGACCAGGATGCAATTTCAGACTTGTACTACGGAAGATTGGAAGGAACCTCAGCAATCATCTAGCCCAGTTCATACTGGACAAAAGAACCCACCCTAGAATAAACCAAATGGGCATCTAGGATCTCTGAGAAGACCACCAGTGAGGCAGCTCATTCTACTTTAGGGCAATACCAAGCCAACAGTAAATCCTTAGCTTGAGGTCCGAAGATTAAATTTAGAACATTATTGGCTAATAGATTTCAGAGAATCTGTGCAGGTGGATGGGGGAAATACATATTTATTTTCATGAACTTTTGGTTTTCTTTAAATCTATTCTTTTGGTTTATTTATGTGTTTTGTGCTTTTAAAAACATTTTAAAACATTATTCTCAGAAGCGGTCCAGAGGTCTTATCAGACTGCCAAAAAGAGCCTAAATCTTCTTTCCATTTTATATCTATCAATCAATCTATCTATCATAGATCTCTAGATAAAATAAACTTTCAGGAAGACTGAAATGAATTACAAATAGGAAATGTTTTCGAAGAAAGAAAACCTTTTTTCCCTTTGCTTTGGGAACATCTGGATTATGCTAACATCCTATACCACCCTAAGAAATGTGCATGTTTTTTGTTTTGTTTTTTTACAATCCTTCCAAAGTCAAGTTGCAAACAGCTGCTTCTGTCACATACTATCCAATTTTCTATTCAGGCCAGAGAATTAGACATGATCAGTAACTATAGTAAGACAAAAAAATGGACATATATTAGTTTTCCTGTAGCTAAAGATGTTTTGAATTGTAAGGCTACTGAAAGTAACATGAGGTTGTTTCAGTGTAAATCCATCCCCCTTCCAAGGCTTTGTTTTATCTACTGGTAAAGTCACCCCTCTCAATCAAGTCTGAGCCTTAGTCATTCTACCCCTTTTCAAGAAAACAATGTGAGACATCAGATTGATAAGGTGATCTTCACTTTGAAAATATTACATAATGTGACACAGTTATAAATAACTAGAATTCTTATAATGAGATCAAAATATCAATCTTCATCCTCATTTCTAAAATTATCTTTTCCTGGCCATTAGTAGAATGATATTCCTTACATTAGCTTCAAAGTAGTAGATGTAGGAGGGAGTGAAATTGGAGCTGGGGGCGGGGAGAAGGATGGAAATGATCCTTTTGGCAAGGAAAAAGCCATTTTGAACTCTTCACGTGTGAATTGCTACCAAACACCATCATTTGGTGCCAAATCTGTGATACCAGACCTAAACCTCATCATGTACTACTGGCATTTTTTTATTTTTTTTTTCAATTTAAGATTGATTTATTAATTGTCTAACCTATGATAGAAAACTGTACTTATTACTGAGAATATAAATATTTCACACCCACCTTCTCTCCTTTATTTATTTGTTTGTTTGTTTGTTTATTATTAATTTTATAATTATAAATTTTTTTGACAGTACATATGCATGAGTAAATTTTTTTATAACATTATCCCTTGTATTCATTTTTCCAATTTTCCCTTCCCTCCCTGTACTCCCTCCCCCCGATGACAGGTAATCCCATACATTTTACATGTGTTACAATATAACCTAGATACAATATATGTGTGTAAATACCATTTTCTTGTTGCACATTAAGAATTAGATTCCGAAGATATAAGTAACCTGGGTAGATAGACAGTAGTGCTAACAATTTACATTCACTTCCCAGCGTTCCTTCTCTGGGTGTAGTTGTTTCTGTCCATCATTGATCACCTGGAAGTGAGTTGGATCTTCTTTATGTTGAAGATTTCCACTTCCATCAGAATACATCTTCATACAGCATTGAAGTGTACAGCGATCTCCTGGTTCTGCTCATTTCACTCAGCATCAGTTGATGTAAGTCTCTCCAAGCCTCTCTGTATTTCTCCTGCTGGTCATTTCTTATAGAACAATAATATTCCATAACATTCATATACCATAGTTTACCCAACCATTCTCCAATTGATGGACATCCGTTCATCTTCCAGCTTCTGGCCACTATGAAAAGGACTGCCACAAACATTTTGGCACATACAGGTCCCTTTCCCTTCTTTAGTATTTCTTTACTATTTGCATTTTAATAGCACCTTGCCAATTACCTGAAACCCTAATTAAAATGTCTCTGCAGGTTTTTTTTTTAAATTTACTCCAGGGGCCTGAATATATCTCTCCACATCCTGACAGCAATGTCATCTTCTAGCTCCTATCTTAACAACTCATCACAGAAAGTGGGAGGAGAGACAGGTTATAGTAAGGTTTATAATCATGAATGTCAGCACATTATTAATATTTTTTATTTTTATATGTTGATCTTCTGCCCAAAAGCTGTGTTAAACTAAACTAGATAAAACTAAACCAGACTTATATAAAGTCCATGGTATCACTTAACTATGCTTTAACCTTAAATTGCTTTGGTTCTTTACTGTCCCAATTCTTATTGTCCCAGCCCAAGCAAGACTTTGTTAGTCATTGTCTTGATTTTGATGGCTCAGAGTGAATGTAAATAATAAGTTTAAATGTACATAAGAGTGAGCAATTGTTTCTGTTCTGGCCAGAAACATGAGAGTCTTTCCCTCCAAAATGGATTTTTCTTTTTTTTTTCTTTTTCTTTTTTTTTTTTTTTTTTGGTTGAATAGGCAACAGAGGTCATTTTTTGCTTCCTTTTTCACCCAACCTTAAATCACTGAACAGGTGTTGCCTCAGACAAATTAATTCATGGAAAAGATCTCATAAAGAATATAAATTTCTTAAAAAGAGCTCTTGATACTAGGTATTGATAAAAATCATTGGGATTCAAATGGAGCTAGTGCCTCATCCAAATCACTTGAGTTCTCTGAGTGTTTGGCTCTAATCGGTCCCAATCCAAGCCTCAGTTGGTCACTGTTGATTTTTTTTTAGTCTCTGAGTGATTATAAATAATGATTGTTTTTGTTCTAGCCAGAAAACCTAAGAGTCTTCCCTTCCCAGATTTTTTTTTGAGCCGTTAAAAGAAGGTATCTGTGTATGGGAGGTGGGGAGAGGCTCATTTTTTACTTACCCTTGATCACTGAATGGGTGTTGCCTCAGATAAACTAAGACCTGGGAAATACCTTAGTTTAAAAAAGGGAAAGCCTGTTACAGCCATGCCTTGCTACTGGACCAAGACGGCTCTGGAGGAAAGAATTAGGTTGGTGACTCTGCATGGCCCTCACTGAAACCCAAATCACTTACAACTTGACTTGAAAGTCAAGACATCACGCTCTTGATGTTATTGGTTGAAGGGCAAACAGCAACATACCTGCTTCTCTACATCTGAACAAAAAGAAATTTTCTCCTTTGTCACTTTCTAAAGGCATCTGAATTACAGGGTGGCAGCTTCCAGCAAAATCTCCAGGCAAAGATTTTACTACCACTCAACATAATGGTAAGGGTTATTTTTAAAGTCAATTATATCTTGTGAATCCAAGGAATAAAAAAGAGTCCTCAGTTCAAAGAAAGAGCAAAGTGAATAACCTGATTTTTGTAAGGCTTTAGTTTAAAGCCCAATGTGAGCTTGGGTTGGAAGAAGTCAGGAAAGAAAGGTTTCTTTGTTTTTTGTTTTGTTTTGTTTCCAGAAATGCCACCACATGCATTAAAAGCTGTGGCTTGGAGCTCAGATCTTTGTGCATTTGGAATCCTTCTTTTTTTCGTTACTTACTATATTGCTGATTTTCCACAGAGTTGTTAAAGAATTACTTTTTCCTCTGAAGAATGGAACTAAAATACCTTTGTTGTCATAGCACAACGAAGGCAGAAAAACAAATGGTGAAGAGATATCAGGAAGTGATGAGGACATCCTTTCCCCAGCAAAATGATGTGGAGGAAAACTCTTTTACCAAATCCATAAGATGCAGGGGTGCTACCTCTGTCAGGAAAATGTATTTGATGGTTGGCGAACAGGAGGCACTGATGCAGTGAATAAGATCCCAGCAAAAGGTGGGATCTCTGCTAGGTGCCCACTGTCTAGATGGACCATAGGGAAAAGACTGTCAGGATTATCTTTTTCTAAGTGAGTTTTTGTTGCTATGGACCCTAGTTAAGTCTGACAGTTATTTCCTGAGGCAATTGAGAAGGAACACTGATTCCTAAAGTAGACCTTTTGTTTTTAAGTAGGCTTTTTTTTCCTTGTGGAATTCTTTGCACTGACAAAATTATCATGACCCAACATTTAAAAATCAGAAGGTCAAGTTATGATCAGCAGGATGATTTCAAAAAGACCTGAAGAGAATTACATGAACTGATGCTAAGAGAACAATATAACAGCAACAACAGGATTACATAATGATGAATTCTGATGGATTTGGCTCTTTTCAATAGCAAGGTGATTCAGAACAGTCCCAATGATCTTGTGATGAAGAGAGCCACCAGCACCCAAAGAGTGGGTAGGGATTGAGTGGGGGTCATAGCATAATATTTTCACTCTTTTCATGTTTGCTTGTAATTTGTTTTCTTTCTCATTTTTCCCTTTTTGATCTGATTTTTCTTGTGTAGCACGATTATGGAAATATGTATGGAAGAATCGCACTGTTAAGCATATATTGGATTATTTGCCATCTAGGGAATAGGGCTGGAGGCGTGGAAAGAAGGAGAAAAAAATGGAACATGAGGTTTTGCAAGAGTGAAATAAATATCTTTAAATAAAATAAAAAGATTTTTAAATAAATTGAAAACCAAGTTATGATGTGAACTCTCCAGGTTTTCTCCTTATAAAAGAACCTATAAAAGTCTCACTTGTACACTAACTCCTTTTGGAGTTAGCATCACAATGACTAGTTCATTAGGAATTCAGCTTGCCTTATAGAGCCTTCCCCCTTATTAATTGTGAGTTCTGCTAGGAAATTTAGCTTGTCTTTCCTCTTATAAATGACTAAAAACTCCCTTTTGGAAATTAGGCTCACTGTCAGAATTATAATAAAAATCTTTGCTTCTTGACTTGGAGAAGGTCCAAATCTACAAATTCTTTTGAGGCACAGTAGCAGTCTGAAACTTCTATAAAATTCGGGGGTCAATTTTATCTCACTTTCTTTCATTATATGATCTTATATCCAGCATATCCTTGGAGATATAGAAGACTTGTACAGAAAATTAAGGATCACTTCTTTAAATAATCCTATGGAAGTAAACACTGGAGAAAACATTAAGACTCCCATATTTGGGACTGGGGAAGAAAATGATTAAATGGTGAGGATAAAATAAAAATGGATCAAAATATTAGAAGATATATAGTAGAGAATAATATTGTAAAAGCCAAAGGAAGAGAAAACATAAAGAAGAAAGTAATAAATGAGGCAGAAAATCCAAGAAGAATGAGGAATAAATAACTATTTGATTTTGTAATTAGGAGGTAATATTTACTTTTAAGAGAATTAAGAGAGTAATTTCCCAAAAGCCACATTGCAAGTTCCTCTTACATGAGTAGAAAATAAAGGAAGGTACACAAAAAGCATAGAAAAAGAGCTTAATAGGCATTTTTCTTCCTCATTAATATTATTATAATTATTATCACTGAGTGATGTGGTAAAGAATGACTGTAAAAATGGTAATGGAGTATTAAGAAAAGGTTGCTTGAATATTTTGGAGGGAGAAGGGCAGCCAGCATTTCATAAAGTTTTGATAAATGTGATAGAAATGTGTTGTTCTTGCACTTTTTCTTTACATTATAAAGTCCTTGAGGGCAAGGAACTATTTTAGGTTTGTCTCTTAACACTCAGCTAGGTGACACAGCACCTAGGCCTGAAATCAGGAAGACTTGAGTTCAAATTCAGTTTCTTATACTTACTAGCTGTGGCATCCTAGGCAAATTACTTACCCCTGTTTATCTCATGTTCCTCATCTAAAAAATAAAATGGCAAACTACTCTAGTAGTTTTGCCAAGAAAACTCTAAATGAGATCACAAAGGATTGTACACAACTGAACAAAAACAAGTACATAATAAATTCTTGTTGAATTGGGAGACTTCAATTTCTTTATTCAGTAGAATAGGGGAAAATTAGAAGAGGGAAAGATGTTGAGTAAAAGAAGAGTTTTCTTTATTTAAAAATAGATTGGGATGTCACAGAAAATGCATTGGAGGGGACAGTGGAATATGATCATTAACACTGGGGAGAGGTAAGAATGGAGGCGGGGAGCCACATTGGGGGGTTACTATGTATTAACATTGTTGTGACTCTGTCTTAGATTTATAGGAATTCACTGAGTAATAGATAGGTACCTGATGTCCTTGAAGTAGCAAAAGTACAAGGTAGAGATACTTATACTCTACCGTGTTTCTAAGATTTTAAATAGAATATTGACATATGTCTGAAGCTGAGTAGTTTGGTTGATTAAAGCACCATGCCAGAGACTTCAAGGACTTGGGTTATATTTCCATGCATTCTAGTTTATGATTTCCATGATTACATAATGCTCCTTCTGCCCCAAATTGTCATCAGCCATTCTGAAAATGCAAAGCATTCAATCCAAATCAATCCCTTTGTAATCCAAAGAGATACATAGAAAGCATAGCACATTCTTTTTCTTTCATGCAAGTTAACTCAAAAGTTTTTTTTTTCAATTAATAATGATTCTGCAATGCAGTCTTTGCTTATTTTTTGAAATTAAGAATAATACAGAAATGTTTGGATTTGATTAGATTTTTCTTTTGGCTTCCCTTAACAGAACAATGTTTTTAGACACATATTCTTCTCCGGCACTGCACATATCTCCTAAAGTGATCTGACAAGCCTAATAAGATTGGTCTTTTTAGTTCTAGTTTTAAACTTATTCTTTAGCTCAGATGGATAGTTTGGCATTTCCAAGGAAATTTTTCAGGTTTCAGTTATATGAAATGAGAACCTTTGGCTTAAGGAAAATAGAGTTTACTTTGTATTCATTCTTCTTTTAAAAAATGATTTTTGTCCTTTTCTTTTTGAAACCAATGACATAGTTAAAACAGGAAACAGAGATGGTAAAATAAGTATAAGCAGTTCCCTCTTCCCCCATACTTTTATATATATATATATATATATATATATATATATATATATATATATATATATATATATATATATATATATATATATATATATACACATATATATGTGTGTATACATGCATACCTATACATGCATATATACATGTGTGTATATATATATATATGTGTGTGTGTGTGTGTGTATATATATATATATATATATATACACATATATATGTAATAGACTATCATTATAGAGTTGTTAATTGAAGCACTCTGAGCTATCAGGGAAAGGTGGATGATCAAAATCAGGATGATAACCAAGACTCAGGAAATATATTCAGACTTCAAGAATCAAGCAAAGAAGTGCAGGGAGAAGGTCCTTCCCATCCTCAAATCCAGAAAGGATGAGGATAAGGAAACTAAATGAAGAATTTAGAAGATAAGGACAGAGATAGACTAAATTATGGACACAGGGCATTTGCATCCTAGTGAAAAATCTGACCATGAATGGTCATAAACTTAGGACAGGTAGACTGAGGAATGACTATAGAGCATAAGCTTCCATTTGAAATTACCTGCATTTCCAATTGATAAGATCCTCAAATACTTTAGTATGGAGCTGGAATCTTAGTCATGTTGTAAAGCAGCTGAATACTTATAAACAAACCAGTTTGCAGGTTTACTTGACTAGATCGTGTAATGGAAGAAAAATAGAGACAGATAGTGAAATAAAGAACTGCAAATATATTTGGCCCATATGACCTCAAATTCTTAAATCCTTGAAAACACAAGAGAACTTAGCTGCCTTGGTCTTAAAAGATTAAAAAAAAATATTTTTTTTTTCTTTTCTCTCAGTCAGTCCAGAGATGTGACATGGGTAATAACAGTTGATGCTTTAGAAAAGTCAGCCCCCATTTCAAAGCACCTCAATGATCAAAAGTTAGAAAAAAGAAAAGGCAGATGTCCATTTAGACTGAAGAAAAGTCAGTAACTTACAATGTAACATAAGCAGTAAGGGGAAATTTATGACATTTACAAAGTTGAAGATTCCTCTCAGTTAATCTTTGTTGTTTTTCAGTTTGAAACATAGAACACAAAGAAATCTGACTTTAAAACCATACTTCAATAGGTACAAAGCTCATTAAAAAAGCATGATCTCAAGTCAGAAAAATTAAAATAGGTGAATCCCACCCTGCACAAGAAAAAAAAAAAAGAAATTCAATTCTTAAGACAAAATATATATTCAAGAGATGGGGGGGAGGGAATGGTTCAAATCTTGTCGCCGGACACATATGGATAATAAAGAAAAGACTGCGAGAGAGGAGGACTAAGGATTATAACCAATTTGTAGGAGTCCTTTGGTTTGCTTCCCCCTACCAATTCATTTTTTATATTTAGAACCAAAGAATCTTAGGAGATGAGGAACACTGAAAAAAGTTAGCAAAACTCAGATCATTTTAATTTATGTGTGTATGTGTATTTTATTCAAAAGCAGCCTCAATTTTTTTTTTCCTTAAAAGAAATGTGGCTTAGCAACTATAAAGCAATAGGAAATAAAAGAGGATTTCTAATCATAATTTAGATAGACATTTATGATAAAGATTTGGATTCTTATTTCTGAAGGAAATTGGTTCATAAGGCAGACTATACACACACACACACACACACACACACACACACACACACACATATATATATATATACACACACATACACACATATACAACACAAACATATTATATATATAGATCTGTGTAATTATATACATATATATATATATGAAGTGTATATGTGTATATATGATATACATATATATAGAGAGAGAGAGAGAGAAAGAAAGTTAGAGAGAGATAAAGACACAGAGACAGAGCCACAGACACAGAAACAGTCTGTTCAAAGATGTATGACCATTTTATGTTGCTAAAGATCTAGGCCCCTGAAAACTGAAATTCTGGAAGAAAATCTTCCCCTTCCTTTATTATCCAGATATATATGAGGGTTATATCTTTCTAAAAGAGATGGAGAAAAAATAAAATATATCTTTAAAAAGATTTTTTATAACATCTGAAAAAAACTGACAGAAGAATGATACAATTCACTGCTTACTTTTGTCTGTGAAATCATGCAAAATATATTTCCATGTTTGCCATATCACAAAAAAGCTAAAAAAACAAAGTATGAAAATCATATTTCAATTTGCATTCAAATTCACTAATTTTCTCTTTTTTTTTTTTTTTTTTTTTTTTTTTTTTTTGAGGCTGGGGTTAAGTGACTTGCCCAGGGTCACACAGTTAGGAAGTGTTAAGTGTCTGAGACCAGATTTGAACTCAGGTCCTCCTGAATTCAAGGGTATATCCACTACGCCACCCAGCTGACCTCCACTAATTTTCTCCATAGAAATGGACAGCATTTTTTCATTATGATTTCTTTGGAAATATCTTGGATTGTAATATTGAATATAATAGCCAAGTTATAGTTGATCATCATTACATTACTGCCATTATGCACAATGACCTTCTGGTTCTTCTCATTATACTTTGCACTAATTTATGTTTTCCAAGATTTCTTTTCTTATTTTTTGAAATTTGTCCACTTATTGGCATTTTCCCAATTACATATAAAGATACTTTTTGACATTCATTTTATTTTATTTTATTTTTTTATATAGCTTTTTATTTACAAGATATATGCATGGGTAATTTTTCAGCATTGATGATTGCAAAACCTTTTGTTCCAACTTTTCCCCTCCTTCCTTCCACCCCCTCCCCCAGGTGGCAGGTTGACCAATACATGTTAAATATGTTAAAGTATAAGTTAAATATACTATATGTATACATGACCAAACAGTTGTTTTGCTGTACAAAAAGAATCAGACTTTGAAATAGTGTATAACTAACCTGTGAAGGAAATAAAAAATGCAGGTGGAAAGAAATAGAGGTATTGGGAACTCTATGTAGTGGTTCATATTCATCTCCCAGAGTTCTTTCGCTGGGTGTAGCTGGTTCAGTTCATTACTGCTCTGTTGGAACTGATTTGGTTCATCTCATTGTTGAAGAGAGCCACGTCCATCAGAATTGATCATCATATAGTATTGATAGTGTTGTTGTTCAACATTTATTTTATAGGATTTGAGTTCCACAAGATAATAAACAATTTGATAGCTTTTGCATGTAAAATCATATTAAATATATTTCTACATTAGTCATGTTGTGAAAAAAGAATCAGAACAAAAGGAGAATTATAAGAAAGAAAACAAAAACAAGTGAAAAAAGTATGCTTTAATCTGTATTTAGACTGCACAGTTCTTTCTCTGGATGTGGATTTGGATGTGTCCATCTTGAGTCTTTTGGAATTATCTTGGATCATTATATGGCTGAGAAAAGCTAAGTCTATCATAGTTGATCATCCCATAATGCTGCATACAATGTACTCCTGGTTCTGCTTACTTCATTCAGCACCAGTTCATGTAACTCTTTCCAAGTTTTTTTTTTCCCCTGAAATCTGTCTGTCCAGAATTTTTTTGATAGTACAATAGTATTCCTTTGCATGCATATAGCACAACTTATTTAGCCATTCCCCAACTGATGGGCATTTCCTCAATTTTCAATTCTTTGTTACCAAAAAGAGCTGTTATAGATATTTTTGTGTGCATATATATGTTTACATATATATATATATATATATATATATATATATATATATATATATATCCTTCCCCCTTTTTCTGATCTCTTTGGGACACAGACCTAGTACTAGTATTGCTGCATTAAACCGTATGCAAGTTTTATGGTCCTTTAGGCATAATTCCAAATTGCTCTCCAGAATGGTTGGATCAGTTCTCAACTCCACCAACAATGTATTAGTATTCTAATTTTTTTTCATATCTTCTTCCTCCAAAATTTGTCATTTTTTTTCTTTTCTGATATGTATAAAGGAATACCTCAGAGTTGTTTTAATTTTAATTTCTCTAATCAATAGCAGTTTAGAACACTGTTTTCATATGATATTTCCCCATAAAAATATTATTTCATGGAGAACTCATAATAAGGCAAGTGCTCATGTAGTAGTCAGAAAAAAGCAATATAAGGACATTCTCCCAAGTCTCTCCTAAGAACTTTAGAATTTATTATTCAACATAGGAGACAGTGGCAAAGGACTCTCCAGCATGGCACACCCTCATCATAGAAATCACTGTGCTTTATGAGTAAAGCAGAATTGAATTAGCTCAAAAGAAATGAGAGATGTACAAAGTTAGAGAATCCACCTCAAATGCTTGTACGGACTATTCGTCACCAACTTGTGACAGAGTATTCTAAGCTCTTATTGGTGTGATCAGCCACAGCCACATACAATGTAACTTGACTCTAACATAGTGATGTCATTTTGTTCTTCTTTGAGAAGGAAGGATAACAACCAATTATTTCATGTGACTATAGATAGCTTTAAATTTCTTCATCTGAAAACTGCCTGTTCATGTACTTTGACCATTTATCAATTGGGTATTCACTTGTATTCCTATAAATTTAACTCAGTTCTCTATATATATTTAGAAATGAGACTTTTATTAGCAACACTGGCTTTTTTTTAAAAAGTGTTTCTCATCTTTCAGCTTCCCTTCTCATCTTGGATGCATTGATTTTGCTTTTGCAAAAAGTGCTTTAATGTGATCAGAATTATTCATTATGCATTTCATAAAGTTCTCTGTCTGATTTAATTATAAATTCTTTCCTTCTCCATAGATTTGAAAGGAAACTATTCCTTTCTCTATAAATTTACTTATATATCACCCTTTATGCCTAAATCATTTTAACCTTATCTTGATATGCCCAATGCTCTAATTATATTACAGTATCAGGATCTAGTTGAAACTTGGTATACAAAAGCAGAAATCTGTAAGTAAACATGTCTATAGAAAGAAGTGTCTGGTGATAAAATGGCCTTACAAGCATAGTTTGATATCACCTATTGCCATTGGTAACTCGGCAGCAGTAGAAACACAAGACTCCTTCCCACATGTGCCCTGCCCATTTGTGGCATTCCCTATGTGCATCATTCTCACTCAACCTCTCCAAATGTGTACTCTTCCTAATAAAGTTATATACGTTTCTTAGAAAGTAGACTTCAGGCTTACAGGCAAGGGAAGATGCTACATTGCTATTTGTATTGACCTATTATTTATAAGATATCTTTAGTTTGATTAATTTTGTCAACTGGATAACTGAAAAAAGTTTTAAAAAAACATTAGTGGAAGCTTATGAACTGTGATTTCAAGAGAATATAGATGCATAGAAACCTCTGAACTTCTAGCTTTTTTGAGATGTGTGCATATGTGTATTTGTAAAAATCTATTATTCCAGAAATCTTTAATATAATTAGGAAACAAGTTAAGCTTTTTAGTCATCAGTATTTCAACTTATTCAATATTTACATGGATTAATTCAATATTGCTAGAATCTGTGATTTCATCTGATAATCATCCACGTTAAATTGCTTCACTGCTGCTTCCACATTAAGAGACATATTCAATTTCAAATACATCAAATAAATTGTTAAATTGCATGTAGATAGGGAAATTATATTTTTAAATTGATAATTTGTTTCTAATATATTCTTATCAAAATTATGTACTTTGAGTATTCAATTGTAAAAATAATAAAAACAACACATTTATAGTACGTAGGACTTGAGAGGTTTCATTTAACTTGATAAAGATGGCAGTTTTAGCCATCTTCAAAGATACGTGGTATGATAGCATAAATTTAAAACTGATTATCAAGGTGAAGTTGATTTGAATTCCAAGTCTGTGCTTTACTAGTATTCAACTCCACATGATTCATTTAACTTCTCATAGCCTCTCTTTATTTATCCCTATAATGGGCAAATGATATTCTGATGTTTCTGGGGAAGTATTACAATATTTATCTGATGTTCCTCAAAGTGCTGTTTTTTAAAAAAAGCACTATTTTAACCTTAAAAAGTCATACAAATGTGAGTTATTAATTAAGCATCATTTTTGCTTTGAAATTGTTCTCTAGTTTATGCTGGTTTATGTGCCATAAAAATTTAAATAACATTATAATACAGCTTAAATGATCCTACATAGTTTCATAACCAGCATTTTTTTTGCCTTAACAGAGAAACAATGTTAGAACACTACTTAAAAAGAAAACAAACACAAATCCTTTGTTATTTATTGTTTATATTATAAAAAAAATATATGCTTAAGTATTTTATGAAGAAAAGTATTATAATCATGTCTTCAAAAGAATGGTTTTTTATGATAATTTGGTTCTCTCTGCTCTGGAGGACTGTCATTCAAAAAATATTTGGATGCCTACTAAAAATGAAAAAAAAAAGACAAAAGGACATTCAGAAGCTAATTTTCAAAAGTATGACTTTCTAACTATGTGGCTTTGGGACTTTGGTAGCAAAAGTACTTGACAGGTTAGGCTCATAGATTGCTGATAACAAGAGATCATGTCAGCTTCAAGGTAAAGAACTAGAGAGGAGTTAATTGTATGTAAAATGCATGCAAAAGAAACCCAGATACAGTGGGCTTTGGGGAAGTAAAGAAGGTAAGGTTTAGTGCAGGCCAGGTGATAGATAAATCAGAGATTAAGTATTCAAGAACCCATTATAGGGGTCAAAGGAATGAAAGGACAATTGCCTGGACAATAGAAATAAGAAATGCTTGCCACCAAATCAGAGCATGAAATAAGGAATGAGGCAAGCTGATAAATAATAGTATGACAGTATCAACTACTAGAATTGAGTTTGATGCTATCTAAGGTAGGCAAAGAAAGGGAGGAAAAAATCTGGAACACAAAGTTTTGCAAGGGTGAATGTTGAAATCTATAAAGTTTAAAAAAACACAAAAGTTTAAAAAAATTGAGTTTGATAGTGAAAATCAAAGCCTCTCTATAAAAGTTCCTGCCCAAGAACAATTCTAATCTCGCCATGTGGGAAAGCACGAGTTGGAGAGACTCACATAGACACACTTTGTCAGAGTGTAGCGGAGGTACGAGAAAAATATTTTTCAGCAAAGGAAATCAAAACAAAAACTGGCTTGAATCACTGAAATAAAGGCAAATTTTGTGTATTTTCTAATTCCATGAAAGCTTCCTGGCATATTTATTCTCAGCCTATAGGTTAACAGGAATACATTAAGCAGAAATTGATACTAGTAAATATTGTGAGTATTACCTATCCATGCCTAGGAATTTATATTTAGATTCCACCAATGGGGCTTTAGGTTTGGGTTAAGTAAAAATAAAACTAAAAAAAAAAAGGAATTTATATTTAGTTATATCTTATTTTAATGAATATCTTATTTTTCATGGGATTACAGATTTTGATCTAGAAGACATTTTAAACATCTTGTGAAGTCTAGAAAATTTAAGTGATTTGCCCAAGTTTACAGTAGTGCATCAAATGCTCAAATATTATTAGTCAAAGATTTTAGCTGCACCGTGAGAAGACAGGACTCATTGGAAAAGAGTGATCTTCGAAAAGATTGAAAGGAAAAGGAGTAGACAGAGAAGGATGAGGTGCATAGATAGTGTTATGGAAGAAATTAAACATGAGCTTGGACAAACTTTTGGGAATTAGTGAAGGATAGAAAGTTTGGTGTTCTTTGGTTTATGGAGTCATAAAGAATAATAGAATGAAGAAGGAGGAGGAGGAGGAAGAGGAAAAGGAGATAGAGGAGGAGGAGAAGGAGGAAAAGATAGAGGAGGAGGAGAAGGAGGCAGAAGAGGAAAAAGAGGAAAAGGTGAAGTAACAGAAGGAGGATGAGAAGGAGGAGGATGAGAAGGAGATGGACGAGCAGACGAGGAACATGAGGAGGAGGAGGAGAAACAGGGGAACAATACTACAACAATGTGACTGGCAAAGCAGGATTTGAGTTCAGTTGCTTACAAATTTAAGTAAAATGTATTTTCTGTAACATTACCTTTTATGGAACCACTCTATTGTTTCATCTTCAATAATAGCTGTTACCTCAAAAAAAATTTTGTGATGATTTATTTTTGCATCATTTTTCAACACTCCTTCAAGGCAAAAGGAATGAATGTTCTATGAAGGAATAGATTTTGTTTATTTGGGATGTATGATGAGACTAATATTACTTTTTGTTTGCCTCTTCAAAAAAAACTATTGAGTTCATCTTTCATGCAGCAAACTTTATATTCTGAATGAGTTTATAGGAGCATGTCAGTTTAAAAATCTCTGTTCATCTCTTCCAATGATATAATGATAAATTGATTAGTGGACAAAAATTTCATGCTTAGAATGCCTATAGTTAAATTAATTATCTGCAGGAGATCTAAACATGTTTTCTTAGCACTTTTGTATTTTTTCTTTCTATTTTATCACCATGAAATCATTAATTTAGTGTTGGAAGAGAACTTGGGGATAATTCTATTCAATCAACTTCATTTTAAAGATGAAGAAACTGATATCCAGAGAAAGGTATAGTAATTTGTTCAAGGTTACCCAGGGAAATGACACTTAAGCAGTACAAAGAGATTTCAAAGGACTGAGGCATTTTTCATGTGTATTGACATTGATATCATCTGTATTAATCTATACATTGTGTCTCAAAGGTCTTACTGTGATGTTAAGTTATTAATCCAAGAATTAAGTGAGTGGATGCCCATCAGAGAATGGCTGAATAAATTGTGGTATATGAATGCTATGGAATATTATTGTTCTGTAAGAAATGATCAGCAGGATGATTTTAGAGAGGCCTGGAGAGACTTACATGAACTGATGCTGAGTGAAATGAGTAGAAGAAGAATAACATTATATACAGTAACAAGAAGATTACAAGATGATCAATGCTAATGGATGTGGTTCTTTTCAACAGTGAGGTGAATCAAGACAATTCCAATAGACTTGTCATGGGGAGAGTAATCTGAATCCACAGAGAGGACAAAGGAGACTGGGTGTAGATCACAACATGATATTTTCATTATTTTTGTTGTTTGCATGCTGTTTTTGGTGTCTGATTTTTTTTTTTTACTTTTTGATCTGATTTTTCTTGTTGCAGCATGATAAATGTGGAAATACATAAATACATAGAGGAAAAAATTGCACAAATTTAACATATATTTGGATTAATTGCTGTGTAAGAGATAAGTGAAGGGAAGAGAGGAAGAAAAATTTGGAACACACAATTTTCCAAGTGTTTTTGAAAATATAAAACTATTATTAAAAAATGAAGAATTATGCTCTTTTCCATAGCTTTAAGAATTCAAGATTATTTCTATGGTGATTAGGTATCAGAGTAGGGGTTTGGGGAAATGGCATGACTTCATATTTATATGTGGATAAAATATGATCTTCACTACAATCCTATGAGGTAAATGGTATTATTGCTAACCACAGTGACACTGAGGTACCACATATTCTCTTGGGTTTTTTCTAATATTATGTTCTATATATGAAAAAAAATATATATACATATATATATCTTACATATAATACAAACATATATACACAATATTTGATAGAGATAGATGTGAATATATGTAGCAGAATGAAGAAAGCTCTAAACTTGGAGTCAGAATCATCTTAGCTCATTTTCCAACTCAGATACTTCCTGGCTATGTGGCCTTGGTTATCTAATCCAAGATTCAGTTTTTCTATTTGCAAAAATGGGGATAACCATGAAAATATCTATTTCAGAAATTTTTACAAAAATCACATATATATATATATATATATTAAAATATATACACACTCACACTGATGTGTATATGTATATGCACAGAGAAACATATATATATATATGTATATATAGGCACACATATGAACATATATTTTCTATATGTATGTATATTAATGTATACCTAATAAAAAAACTTATTCATTTATTTATTTATTTGTATGCATACCACACACATGTGTATCCATGCATATATACATATAAACCCGCATTTGTGCAAATATATACATATATAATCATTCTGTATATATAACTGTACATGAAAATACATAAATTATACATATATTTACATAAATTTTGCACCCAAGATGTTATTGTAAATGCTAGATATTATTGTCTTTTTTACCTTTCTCTGTTTTAGCCTAGCAAGTGTTCCCTTAACCCATCTATTACTCAGATTTATATATTAAAAATTATTAAAAGAGAAACTATTTCTAAGCTGAGAGAAAAAAAAATTATAAACATGAGTTTTTATGGTATAAAGAACAGACTATTTTGTTATAGAACAGTATCTGTGTTCTCAAAAAGGTAAAATTGAGAATAAAGGGGTTTTTTTGTTGTTGTTTTTTAAGTATGACAAGTATATGTGAGGAAAAGAAAAGAAGGAGGATGCTATGAAAAATCTTGTGGAAACCTGGAGAGTGGGAGAGAGTCAATTCTAATTCTTCTCCTGTCTGCCTTACTAGTGCTTAGAGTGTCCATGGAAGCTTAAGCAACATGACACATAATTGTCCTTAAGGAAATAAGTGGCCTGGGAGCCTACCTGGGTGGTAAAGTATAACACTTTAATTGTTTCATAATGTGGCACACAGTTAAAATTCATATTTTCCAAATTACTTTGAACTTTCATTATACTTTCATTTATAATTCAGAGATCACAAAGTAGATTATTTCAAATATGGAATATTCTTTTTTTTTTTTTTTTTTTTTTTCCTTAATTTTCTTTTTTTTTTTTTTTTATATTTATTTTTATTTTATTTTATAATTATAACATTTTTTGACAGTACATATGCATGGGTAATTTTTTACAACATTATCCCTTGCACTTACTTCTATTCAGATTTTTTCCCTTCCTCCCCCAAACCCCTCCCCCAGATGGCAAGCAGTCTTATATATATTAAATATATTACAGTATAATTTAGATACAATATATGTGTGTAGAACCGAATTTTTTGTTGCACAGGAAGAATTGGATTCAGAAGGTAAAAATAACAGTTTACATTCATTTCCCATTGTTCCTTTTCTGGATGTAGCTGGTTCTTTCCATCATTAATCAATTGGAATTGGATTAGCTCTTCTCTATGTTGAAGAAATCCACTTCCATCAGCATACATCCTCGTACAGTATCATTGTTGAAGTGTATAATGATCTTCTGGTTCTGCTCGTTTCACTCAGCATCAGTTGATGTAAGTCTCTCCAAGCCTCTCTATATTTCTCCTGTTGGTCATTTCTTATAGAACAATAATATTCCATAACATTCATATACCATAGTTTACCCAACCATTCTCCAATTGATGGACATCCATTCATCTTCCAGCTTCTAGCCACTATGAAAAGGGCTGCCACAAACATTTTGGCACATACAGGACCCTTTCCCTTCTCTAGTAGTTCCTTGGGGTATAAGCCCAGTAGTAGTATGGCTGGGTCAAAGGGTATGCACATTTTGATAACTTTTTGGGCATAATTCCAGATTGCTCTCCAGAATGGTTGGATTCTTTCACAACTCCACCAACAATGCATCAGTGTCCCAGTTTTCCCACAGCCCCTCCAACATTCATCGTTATTTGTTCCTGTCATCTTAGCCAATCTGACAGGTGTGTAATGATACCTCAGAGTTGTCTTAATTTGCATTTCTCTGATCAATAGTGATTTGGAACACTCTTTCATATGAGTGGAAATAGTTTTAATTTCATCATCTGAAAATTGTCTGTTCATATCCTTTGACCATTTATCAATTGGAGAATGGCTTGATTTCTTATAGATTAAAGTCAATTCTCTGTATATTTTGGAGATGAGGCCTTTATCAGAACCTTTAACTGTAAAAATTTTTTCCCAATTTGTTACTTCCCTTCTAATCTTGTTTGCATTAGTTTTGTTTGTGCAGAAACTTTTTAATTTGGTGTAATCAAAATGTTCTATTTTGTGATCAATAATGCTCTCTAGTTCTCCCTTGGACACGAACTCCTTCCTCCTCCACAAGTCTGAGAGGTAAACCATCCCATGTTCCTCCAATTTATTTATGATTTCGTTCTTTATGCCTAAATCTTGGACCCATTTTGATCTAATCTTAGTATGTGGTGTTAAATGTGGGTCCATGCCTAGTTTCTGCCATACTAATTTCCAGTTTTCCCAGCAGTTTTTGTCAAATAATGAATTCTTATCCCAAAATTTGGGATCTTTGGGTTTGTCAAAGATTAGATTGCTATTTTTATTCACTATCTTGTCCTGTGAACCTAACCTATGCCACTGATCAACTAGTCTATTTCTTAGCCAATACCAAATGGTTTTGGTGACTGTTGCTTTATAATATAGCTTTAAATCAGGTACACTTAGACCACCTTCCTCTGACTTTTTTTTCATTAGTTCCCTTGCAATTCTCGACCTTTTATTCTTCCATATGAATTTTGTTGTTATTTTTTCTAGGTCATTAAAATAGTTTCTTGGGAGTCTGATTGGTATAGCACTAAATAAATAGATTAGTTTGGGGAGTATTGTCATCTTTATTATATTCGCTCGGCCTATCCAAGAACATTGAATGTCTTTCCAATTATTTAAATCTGACTTTATTTTTGTGGCAAGTGTTTTGTAATTTTGCTCATATAATTCCTGACTCTCCTTTGGTAGATATATTCCCAAATATTTGATACTATCGACTGTTATTTTGAATGGAATTTCTCTTTGTATCTCTTGCTGTTGGATTGTGTTGGTAATGTATAAAAATCCTGAGGATTTATGTGGATTTATTTTGTATCCTGCGACTTTGCTAAAATTCTGAATTATTTCTAATAGCTTTTTAGCAGAGTCTTTGGGGTTCTCTAAGTATACCATCATGTCATCTGCAAAAAGTGACAATTTGATTTCTTCATTTCCTACTCTAATTCCTTGGATCTCTTTCTCGGCTCTTATTGCCAAGGCTAGAGTTTCTAGTACTATGTTGAATAGTAATGGTGATAGTGGGCAACCTTGTTTCACTCCTGATCTTACAGGGAAAGGTTCTAGTTTATCACCATTACATATGATGTTTACTGAAGGTTTTAAATATATGCTCCTTATTATTTTAAGGAATAGTCCATTTATTCCTATACTCTCAAGCGTTTTTAGTAGGAATGGATGTTGGATTTTATCAAATGCCTTTTCTGCATCTATTGAGATGATCATATGGTTTTTATTAATTTGATTATTAATATGGTCAATTATACTAATAGTTTTCCTAATATTAAACCAGCCCTGCATTCCTGGTATAAATCCCACTTGGTCATAGTGTATTATTCTGGGGATGATTTTCTGAAGTCTATTTGCTAATATCTTATTTAAGATTTTAGCATCAATATTCATTAAGGAAATTGGTCTATAGTTTTCTTTCTCAGTTTTCGATCTACCTGGTTTAAGTATCAGTACCATGTCTGTGTCATAGAAGGAATTTGGTAGGACTCCTTCAATCCCTATTTTTTCAAATAGTTTACATAGCATTGGAGTTAGTTGTTCTTTAAATGTTTGGTAGAATTCACCTGTAAATCCATCTGGTCCTGGGGACTTTTTCTTAGGAAGTTGGTTAATAGCTTGGTCTATTTCTTTTTCTGAGATGGGACTATTTAGACTAGTTACTTCTTCCTCTGTTAATCTGGGCAAGCTATATTTTTGAAGGTATTCTTCCATTTCATTTAAGTTATCAAATTTATCGGCATAAAGTTGAGCAAAGTAGCTCCTAACTATTGTTCTAATTTCCTCTTCATTAGTGGTGAGTTCACCCTTTTCATTTTCAAGACTATCAATTTGCTTTTTCTCTTTCCTTTTTTTAATCAGGTTTACTAAGGGTTTGTCTATTTTGTTGGTTTTTTCATAAAACCAACTCTTAGTTTTATTAATTAATTCAATAGTTTTTTTACTTTCAATTTTATTAATCTCACCTTTTATTTTTTGAATTTCAAGTTTTGTGTTTGTCTGGGGGTTTTTAATTTGTTCCTTTTCTAGCAATTTTAGTTGTAAACCCAATTCGTTGGCCCTCTCTTTCTCTATTTTATGCAAGTAGGCCTGTAGAGATATAAAACTTCCCCTAATTACTGCTTTGGCTGTATCCCACACATTTTGGTATGATGTCTCTTTATTGTCATTTTCTTGGGTGAAGTTATTAATTATGTCTATGATTTGCTGTTTTACCCAATCATTCTTTAGTATAAGATTATTTAGTTTCCAATTATTTTTTGGTCTATTTTCCCCTGGCTTTTTATTAAATGTTATTTTGATTGCATTATGGTCTGAAAAGGATGCATTTACTATTTCTGCCTTACTGCATTTGATTTTGAGGTTTTTATGCCCTAGTATATGATCAATTTTTGTATAGGTTCCATGAACTGCTGAGAAGAAAGTATATTCCTTTCTGTCTCCATTTAGCTTTCGCCAAAGATCTATCATATCAAACTTTTCTAGTATTCTATTTACCTCTTTGACTTCTTTCTTATTTATTTTGTGGTTTGATTTATCTAATTCTGATAGTGCAAGGTTGAGATCTCCCGCTATTATAGTTTTGCTATCTATTTCCTCTTGCAGCTCTCTTAATTTCTCTTTTAAGAATTTAGATGCTGCACCACTTGGTGCATACATGTTTAATATTGATACGGCTTCACTATTGATGCTTCCCTTTAGCAGGATATAATGCCCTTCCTTATCTCTTTTAATTAGATCAATTTTTGTTTTTGCTTGATCTGAGATGAGGATGGCTACTCCTGCTTTTTTGGTTTTGCCTGAAGCATAATAGATTCTGCTCCACCCTTTTACTTTTAGTTTGAATGTCTCATCCTGTTTCAAGTGTGTTTCCTGTAAACAACATATAGTAGGATTCTGACTTTTAATCCAGTCTGCTAACTGCTTCCTCTTTATGAGGCAGTTTGTCCCATTCACATTTATGGTTAGAAGGACTAATTCTATATTGCTTGCCATCCTATTAACCCCTGCTTATGCTTTTCCCCTTTCCTTCCCTTTTACCCTCCTATCCAGTATTAAACTGGTAAACACCACTTGCTTTTCACAGCCCTCCCTTTTTAGGATCCCTCCCCCACCTTAAAGATCCTCCCCTTATTTTATCCCTTTTCCTCGAAATTACTGTATTCCCTTCCCCTTAGCTTACTCCTTCCCTTTCACTTTTCAATGAAGTGGAAGAAGTTTCACCATAAATTGAATATGTCTATTGATACACGCTATGTTCATCTCCCTCCTTTCTTTCTCTCAGATATAATAGGTTACCTTTGCCTCTTCATGAGATGTAGTACCATCACTTTATACTTTTTTATGATATAATCTCCTTTCCACCTCTAGTTTCTAAGACAAATTGTACATATGTTCTTTACATATTTTTTTGACAGAAGTATAGTTCTCAAGATTTCTTTTTACCTTTTTTAGAAGTCTCTTGAGTTCTGTATTTGAAGATCAAACCTTTTATGTAGGTCTGGTTTTTTCATCAAAAATAGATGGAATTCATTTATTTCGTTAAATGTCCATCTTCTTCCCTGGAAAATGATGCTCATTCTTGCTGGGTAAGTCACTCTTGGCTGCATACCAAGTTCCTTAGCCTTTCGGAATATCATGTTCCAGGCCCTGCGTTCTTTTAATGTGGACGCTGCTAGATCCTGTGTTATCCTTATTGTGGATCCTCCATATCTGAATTGTTTTTTTCTAGCAGCTTCCAATATCTTTTCCTTTGTCTGATGGTTCTTGAACTTGGCCACTATATTTCTTGGCGTTTTGATTTTAGGGTCCCTTTCAGTAGGTGATCGATGAATTTTCTCAATGTCTATTTTACCCTCTGTTTCCAAAACGTCTGGGCAGTTCTCCTTGATAATTTCCTCGAAAATGGTGTCCAAGCTCTTTTTTTCCTCCCATTTTTCAGGGAGTCCGATTATTCTCAAATTGTCTCTCCTGGATCTGTTTTCCAGGTCTGTTGTCTTTCTGGTAAGGTACTTGACAGTCTTTTCAATTGTCTCATTTCTCTGGTTTTGCTTGACTCCCTCTTGGTTTCTCCTTGAGTCATTCATTTCTACTTGTTCCAGTCTAATTTTCAATGATGTATTTTCTTCACTCACTTTTTTTATATCTCTTTGTAATTGTCCAATTGAGTTTTTATCTTCTATGGAATTTTTTTCCATTGTATTTTTTAGAGAGCTGATTTCTTTTTCCAGCTCTCTAATCCTGTTTTCCTTGGAGTTGTTTACCTTTTCCAGCTCACTAATCTTGTTTCTCAATGATTTGATTTCTTTATCCATTCTGTCTTTGAATGCATGGGATGACTTCTCCAGGCTCTCTTGCCAAGCTTCCCTTTCCTTTTCCCATTTCTCTTCCAGCTCTCTTGTGAGAGCCTTTTTGATTTCCTCTATGAGGTTCTTTTGTATTGAGGAGCAGCTTATATCCCTCCCAGGGGATACATCTGGGGACATTCTGTTCCTAGTCTCTTCAGCATTTGAAGTCTGCTCCCTCTCCACACAGAAGCTGTCAATGGTTAGAGCCCTTTTGAATTTTTTGTTCATTTTGTCAGAGTAGGAATCAAAGAAAACAAACTGACAAGAGAAACAATTGGTCTGTTTTGCGGGGGATAGGGCTGGATGTTATTAATGGGCTTCCTCTACAGACTGGGGGCAGGGCAGCAGAGAGCCACTAACAGAACAGCAATGACTGTACTGAGTCTGCGCTCTGAGGCTCTGAGAACGCACCGAGTCAGTCCAGGTGGGGGTTGGGGGTGGCCGGGCTCTGATAGACGCTGGCTTTCTGGGGTTTTAATCTTCACCTCCAGTGTTTACACCCTCTCCACCGCTCCTGGCTTGCTGCCAAGACAGAGCATCCACACTGGGGCAAAAGCCCTTTCACAAAAACGACAGAGATCACACCCCTCCCCCTCCGGTCTGAGCTGTGTGAGCTGCCTGTCTTGCTCTGGCTGTCTGCCCTCAGTCTGCGCCCAGTCTGATTGACCCTCCCCCGAACAAACACAGACCTTTTCTGGCGACTTTCAAGGATGTCTTCTCTTGGTGATAATTTGTGGATTTCTTTCTGGGTCAAGCATTAAGTCAGAGGCTTGTCATGAAGTAAGTTCTGAGAGAAAACGAGGAGCTCAAGCAGCTGTCTGCCTCCACGCCGCCATCTTGGCCGGAAGTCCACACTGGAATATTCTTTCACCATAATCATTTTAATCATATGGAAACTTATGCTGATGTCACGTTCTAAAGCTCAAGACAATTAAGATACTTTATTAAGCATCTTAATAGAGACAGATTCATGTATATGTCTGTATACCTATTTATCTAAGAGTCATTTATATCATTTATATATGTATGTATATAGATAGAGAGACAGAGAAAGAGAGAGAGAGAGAGAGAGAGAGAGAGAGAGAGAGAGAGAGAGAGAGAGAGAGAGAGAGAGGGAGAGAGGGACAGAGAGACAGAGAGAGAGAATGAATATGAATTATGGCTGCACACACACACACACACAAACACACACACACACACATACACACACATACATACACACACATATGCCCAAACTGTATTTGAACTAGATCTTCACCTATTTGTTTAAACAATATCATTTATTTTGCAGCTGGCTGTTTTTTCACAATGTAAAACTAGTAATCCTATAATCACAATGAAAAAATATTCTTCTCAGTGAAAGATGAAGTATTTGTCAGTGTTAAGGTTAGTATAGATCAATATAGATAGATATACAGACAGATAGATAGACAGATAGATTCACATATACACACTTAGAAAAATTAAAAAATACCCCTTATATTTTTATCTTCATATGAAGAAAGATATAAGAAAGGTATTTCTTCATTTTTCTGTCTAAACATCTATCACTTTGTCTCCTCATCTTAGTCTTAGTTCTTATGAAGAAATAGCATTTCATTTTCTCAACATATTAATTAGTCTATATTGATTACAGACTATGACAAAGGAAAAAGTGCAGTTTACTCGGAATCAAAAACCCTGGGTTCAGTCCCAGATCTTATAAACTTCTTATCCCTTGTGGTTTGGGGCAAGTCATTTAATTTCATAGGGCTATTTGCAAAATAAGTTATTTGAAAAAGAGGCCATCTAAATTGCTTTTCAACTTTAAATCGTATGATTCTATCAATAATTTGCAACCTAACCTAAAATCCAGTTGCTTCAATGAAAGATTCAGTCATTCCTCCAGATGTTTGGTCTACATAATGCAATACAGCTGGAATGGCTGCAATATTTGACTGAAATTGCTGAAATTACCACACAAGCTGTGTTTGCATGCTGTCAGAACAGCTGGTCAATTCAGTAATTCAATAAAAAAAAAAATTCCAACAGACCTGTTGTTCGGCAGCATTTTGAGGCAAACATCCAGATGACAGGATTGACAAATCATAGAGACATAGTCCCTAAATTGATTGCCTGAGTTCATGTCCCTTCCATTAATTAACCATATGACATTAGGAAAATTCACAGTCTTCCTTGCAGCTGTTAAAGTTTATCACCTTGTAATTATCTGCATCTCCACTTTGTCTCACTATATATACCCAGCCAAAGATAATGGAGTAGTTTGCAATATCCTTCTCCAGCTCATTTTACAGATGAGGAAACTGAGGCACATAGGGTTAAATGACTTGCTGAGGGTCACACAGCGAGTCATGCCTGAGGTTAAATAAACTCAGGTCTTATAGACTCCAATTCTGGCACTCTATCCACTGTGTCAGCGACAGAACGACAATCAATGAGCTGATAAATCTTCTTGATCTTATCTCTCATGTGTAACCTCTCCACTCATATAGTCACAATAAGTCCTTAATCAAGTTCTTACCTTTACTATTGCATGAATTCTCTTTTCTAAGTTTCTTCCTTCTTCAGTTCTTCAGCCACACATCTGTTAAATTGATTGCTATAGATCTAGCTCCCTCTCTTTTTCTCGAATAGCATTATATATATATATATATATATATATATATATATATATATATATATATATATATGTGTGTGTGTGTGCATGTGTGTATAAGATCAAATATATGTATATATATGTTACTATAATAGAGATTGTTTTATATATATTATATAATATCGATAAATTATAGACATATTCTATATCAGCACAATTCATATTATATTATGTTATATATATGTATATATGTGCATGTATATGATTTATTTGTGCACTACAGTTCTCCTTGAAATCAAAAGTTCTTTTTTTGTTCCTTTATATCCTCAGCATCAAGAACAGTTCTTAAAGCAGAGTAGACATTTAATAAATGCTGGCTAAATTGGATTAATTGGAACCTAGTTCTTTATAAATTGGTCTTTCATCATAATACCTAGAGAAGACTCCTAAATCTGCATTTCTTAACAGGAAATTGAGTATGGAGGCTAAAGAACTGGAGTAGAAATTATAAAAGACTGAGATCCTGTACCAGCTCATTCCTTTACCACTTGTGTGATCTCACTTCATCTCTCTTGGTCTCAGTTTCTTTCTCTGTCAAGTAAAGAATTTGGACTTGATCAATTTTAAGATCCTACTAGAAGAGGCATCTTTAAAAAAATGATCATCCATTAAAAGGAAAACAAATGGAAAGACTAATATAAAAAAAACAGTGGATTTAAGAAGGAACTTTGACACTGATGGAATGCTGTGGATGTGTTTCTTTAAGAGCCCTGATTCTCTTGCAACTAGCAACACAAGTATGGTGGCTGGCTAGTCCTATCTCTTATTCCCTATGAGGGCCAAAAGTAGAACCACAGGGGCATCATGAAGGACACCTTAATTTCCTTAATTTCTTGAGCCACATACACACCAATCTCCCTTCACATTTCAGCCTCGAAGGCATTTTAATGAGGAGTTGGAAGCTTTCATGCAATTTTCACGGTGCCAGATTTTCTAAGTCCCTGGCTTCCTAGCATCTGCTACAGAACTGAAGCAGAAAAGCAAAAAGCCAAACTTTAGAACTAGAATTTTAACCAAGCTCTTTGCCTGACTGCCCAAGCAGTTATGGAGCAAGCCCTACCTCGGCTTTGCTTCTAATTTCTCACATAGAATATATACAAAAAGAGATTGACTATAGGCTCTGAGTACAGGAAGGAGAAATTTTCAGGGCTCCAAAGCCTCCCTGTTGTCATCCTCCACGTCCAGAGTCTGCCTGGACAAAGTCCTTCCAGTGTATCTCAAAGTCAGGCTCCCTTGCGTGATGTCACAAATGGGCTTAGAAGTTTGTACTTACTAATAAACTTGGATAAGTAGGATGATTTTTTTAGAATCCATCAAAATGATATGGGAATTAAGTTAGAAGATTTTCAAGATTTTAGTTCTGGTAGTAACTAGTTCTGTGATTTTGTAATAACTAAAGAAATGTCTAGTGAATAAAACTGACCTAAGCCATATCAAAATTTGACTCTAAGTACATAAACAAAATTGCACAAATCCTTTATAATAATGGTAGTTATCTTAAAGCCTGGGTGAAATTCTTATGCTTCTATAAGATTTGAGGTGAGGGCTCATAAAACCTTTGAGGTTAATGATTTTTCCAAGACGTAATGGGTAGGAAATATTAAAGCTGAGATTTAAACTATCTCCAAATTCAACCAGCAAGCTCTTCTAGGATAGTTTTATTTATCTTCAGAAAACAGACAGATGGGTTACAATTTGCATCACAAGAGGTGGCACCTACATTTAAAAAAAAAGTCAGAGATCTAATGAAGTGCCTATTTAATTGATAATTTTCCTTCTCCATTAAAGAACTCTGGTACCTCACTGTGCTATGGAGTTGACCCTGGGTTCTTGAAATTATGCCAGTGGAACCATCTCCCTGAACCAACTACCATGCTAGACAGGCTTTAAATTTGTATGCCCCCAATGGACTAGACTTTGCCTGAGGATCAGCCAGTTAAATTTAGAGAGATCCATCTCCAGAAGGTTAGCCAGTAGGTGGTGAATGTTTCTTGGCTACTATAAGACATTAAAGCCACTTACCAAGGCATGGGAAGTGAGCAATCTGTTTCAGTGGACATGGTGCCCATACTGATCAAATTGCATTGCTCTTAAAGTCTAAAAATATTTACCACTGGTACCTCTTTCAACATTGTCTCCACCTACCCCAAGTTCTATTGCTCCAAATGACTACAAGAATATAAACATGCTGTCTTCTATAAGCCTTCAACCAATTCTAATCATTCTACCTCATTTGCTTGGGTTAATGAGATTTAAAGAAATAACCTTGAGGAAACAGAAAACAAAATAGATGAATAAATGAATGTTTCTCTTAAGTTTAATCAGCCAGGGAGTCTCCAAAGGATCTTTTTTTCTATGAGGAGTGTCTGACACACAGTATGGAATGAGTTCCTCAATCCTGATGAGAATGGTGACAAAGTCCCCAACAATATAAAAAATTTAAAGAGTGTGTAATGGTTGGGACATTAAGCTTTGGTTAACTTTTCCAGAGCAGCAAGCTGATTTAATGAGCTGTGACCTTGAAAGCAAGCACTGAATAAAGGAAATGTCTTTGAAGACAATTGAGGAAGTTAAATAACCTAGCATTGTTCTCATCACCCATTAACCATAATCAGACCAATTGGAACAGTAATTAAGTAGATTTATCTTTATTTCCCCTTCCACCCTGCTTTTAAGAAAACAAATGACAAATTGCAACAATAAGATAAATTGGCAAGGTATCTCCCCCCTACCAAAAAAAATGAGGCTATTAAAACTTAAAACACATTCTGATCAGTTCCTTTTCTTTTTAACATCTTAAGTCTCCAACAAAGTAAAATAGAAAAACCCTGGGGTCTTACAAAATTTTTTAATCATCAAGGGCACAGTGTCATGTGGCAATCTTTGAATTTCAAATGTAGGAAACAGGAGGGTAGGTTTTTATTTTTGCTACTCATTAATTTATGTGACCATGAACAAATATTTATCTTTTACCTTTCAAATCTTGAAATGATTGGGTTAGACCAAGTGACTAAAGGTCTCTTCCAATCTATATCCTATAAACTTAGAAAAAGGTATGTGCACTATTGAGATTTAGAAATAAAATGGCCCTTTGGAAAGAGTTTGACCAGTAGAGGCTGAAGAAGAGTTTTCTGGTTACCTTTGAATTACTGCCAACTACTTCCTCAATTAACTAGAATGTCTGATCTCTAAGAAGTGTTTCATTTAATTGAGGCTTTACCATATAAGTATGCTGTTGATACACACAGTTGACAAATATTGTTCACAGTGTGTTTGAAAATGGACAGTCATTTACTCTATAAGTATGGCACCTTTTTTAAAGTTAAAAACATTGTTGAAATCTATTTTTCTTTGTTTTTTTCATATAAGGACAAAATATGTTTCTGCTGCTCGAGTCTCAAAGAGATACACAGCAAGAACTGTTAGTGGCCCTGGGAGATCTGTGAGAGCATGGGTGAGAAATGAAATTCATTCCTAGGTGCCAGTAGATGAAAAATGCTCCCACTGAGTTAATACAAACTAATGTGAAGGTGTGGGAAAGGTCACAGCTCTTTGCTTTATCTGGAGGACTGTAACCTGAAGCATGTTTGTAAGTGGGAAGTAATAGACCAGAGTGAAACATCAAATCTCTGTGAAGGTGTTCAACAAAATGAAGCTTTTTGTTAAAGACCGAATGGATCTAAAAGATGATTTGGAGTTTTAGATTTAGAAGGAAAAGGGACCTAAGAAATTGTCTAATTTAAAATCTCATTGAACAATTGAGTAAATTGAGACCAGGAGAGATTAAGTGATTTAAAATTGTAAACCAAGAGTTAGAAGAGAATTGAAAGGTTATTAAGTCTAACTACTTTTATTTAATTGATTAGACCTTTGAGATTCAGTTTGCCATGCCCAGGATCATAGTTCTAATTAAATATCTGATGGACGATTTGAAGTGAAGACTGCCTGACTCTACTCTAAGCACTGTATCCACTCACATTTTATATGTAGTTCTATGCCAATGAGCCAACCTTCTTACCCATTTAAAGTCTGAGAACAGCTTGAGTTCATGTTCCATATCACACAGGTATAAGAATAAGAACTAAAAGCTTCAGTCTCTGTAGTTACTGTTCTCTTCATTGCATTACATTCCCACTTCATAATCTGACAACTAATCCAGAGCACACCCATGTAGATACCTATTAATTGATGAGCAAAATCATCCCATGTATATTAAGTGCTAGGAAACTAGGTGATGCAATGGATGGAGTGCCAGGGATGGAGTCAAGAAGACTCATCATCATATCTGACTGTCTGATCTTGTGCAAGTAACTTAACTCTGTTTGTATCAGTTTCATTTGTAAAATGAGTTGCATCTCTCCACTCCGGCATCTCTGTGAAGAAAACTTCAAATGGGATGATGACAAGTTGGACGCTACTAAATAACAATAATTAAGTTGTTACTTGGGGTGCTCTGTGTATTATTGCAAATTCTATACATTTAAGTTGATCTGCTGCCATTGCAGTTATCAGGTTCCATCAGAAAATATAAAAAAAATAGTACTGGTGAAACTAATAAGTATGATGTCATGCAATCTTACAAGTATATTGAAAGATGAATCCTGAATCAATGTTTTCAAATCTTGTATCTTAAAAATGAAGACTCCAGACCTCTTGGAATGCAAGATGGTAAAATGCATAACCAAAGTATAATACTTAGGTCTGAAAATTATTTTTCCTATATCACTTTGACCAAGTAATTTAATTTAACCCCTCTGAGCTTCTTTCCTCATCTGCAAAGTGGGGGAAATATTTTTGTCCCTATATGAATGTGTATATATACATATATACTGTATATATAGATATAGATAGATAGATAGATATAGATATATATCTATGAAAACACATAATATATAAAATGTAATGAATACATATAAATGAGTATATGCATATATATCCCTACCTTTACACATGGAAAGCATTTTATAAACTATAAAATGCTTTACAATCATTAGCTTTTGTTATTATAATAAAAACAAATGTTTATCCTTCAGCATTTAATTCTTCCCACAGTAAAAACACAAGTGAAGTAATAGCTCATATATTTCTGTATACCCTTAAAGTAGATGTCTTCACAAATGGAAACACAAATGGAAATTTTTCTTCCTTATTCTCCCATCAATAGCACTGTTAAATTAGCAAGACACTGTTTACTTTCTGTCATTCACCAAGACACAATTCTAGTGAAGACTTAATTGCTTATATGAAATCTAAGAAGCTAGGAGAATAAAAACTTAGAAGCAGTTGCTTTACTCTGCAAAGCCTAATTATCTCTATATTATTGCATAATGGGGTTGTCCATGAATGCAGAGGCATAGTTGAATGTCTTCTTCCTCAGGTAATTTCTTTGAAGATAAAAACAGACTCTCACAACCATAAACTCAGAATTGTTATTTTGCACGTTTTTTGCACCTCACTCCAAAATGATACCTTTAATTTCTCTTGGAAAGGCATGGCTTATATTTTGTGATTTCTTCCTCTAATATCTAGATAGGAAAATCAACAAGGTGATTTTTATGTGATGACAGAGAATAGTGTGTCACCAAGAAAAACAGGAGAAACAAGGTAGAGGAAGAGCATGGGAAGAAGTATTTATTAAGCACTTGTCACATGTCATATACATATAAGTACTTTGCAAATACTGTAATTTTTCATGTACTTTCTACTGGGGACATAATTTGTTTCTATGTATTTTTTTTAAATTATAAATTAGGTTCCAGAAAATCTTAAAATTCTGCCAGAAGAGTTAAGTTCCTTTAAAAAAAATCAGTTAAAACGACCATAACTAAAGAATTTAAACTTTATTTTTTTAATTCATTTTTCCAAATTATCCCCTCCCTCCCTCCACTCCCTCCCCCCGATGGCAGGTAATCCCATACATTTTACATGTGTTACAATATAACCTAGATACAAGAATTTAAACTTAAGTGAAATATGCCAAAATAAGAACTAGTTACCAAAAATCCAGGCAATAGTTATAAACCATGGAAAGAGATAAAACTGGAATCTTGAACTGAAGAAAATCTGTTGTCCTTGTTAAAGGTAGAGAGAAAAGAATTGTGGATTTGGGAACATGTCAAAGACTGTGCTCTTGTTTGTTCCTATGATTTATTACTTGTGTTGCCTTGGGCAAGTTACTTTACTGCCTTTCCTGTGTTATATGAGATGACTAAACTAGATGGTATCTAAATAGTCCCCTAGTGCCTTATGGACTTATGTAGTCCAAGTCACGAAAAGCAAGTCTTATGATTTCAGTGTTAAAGGTTTCTATTCCAATATCTATAGTAAGAATGGCAGAGTCAAAGAGATACATGTCAAGTAAGCATTAAAAACATTTATTAAGCACCTACTATATACTGGGGACTGTGACAAGGTCCTGTGCAGCAAATAGGAGGATAAATATACCTATTTTCTGTAGAGCAATTTATTTTCCACACCAAATTTTATTGAACCTTAAGCTATCAGAGGCTGGAAGGTTTCAAACTGCTCATAGCTTCTAAAGTTCTTCAGAAGAAAGCATGAGAGGTCTTCCAGTTTTAAGAAATTCAATGAGCCATTGGAATACTTTATTGGATTAGATAATTTTTTCTTTACTTTTTTGATATGTTTATCATGTGTAATGCTTCTGTAATTCTTCACCATGGCTTACATCTATTATGAAAGTTTTAACCAATGTTCTGGGGACTTTATTCTCATTCTTTTGATGTTCTTTTGTGTGGGAACACATACACTGTCCATTAATTATGCATTGTTCTTGCTATGTTCCTGTCCCATTCCCTATTCCATGGCTTTTCCCCTATTCACATAATTCTCTGACAAACAACCTTGACAGCAAAGGAAGATTAGAGAACCCAAATAAACCTCTTACTATTTTCCATGCGGCCTCTGTGATGTTGAGGTAGTCATTTTACATCTTTGGGTTTTGAGTTAATCATTTGTAAAAATGAGTGAGTTAGATTAAATGAGTCCAGGTTCCTTTGAATTCTAAATGTACGATCCTATCTAATTTATAAAATAAAGGCTTGTTGGTATTATTTATGTTGGCGCTTTAATAAAGAGAGCTATGCTTGATTATTTTACAAGTACATCGATTGATCTTCTCTTGCTCATGTCTAAGAAAAGATTTACTACAGATCACAGTTGCCTAAAGGAATCATATATTGGTAACAAGTGTATATTTAAATATATTTTATTGGAGTCTTTTTGTTCTGCATTGACAAAATATTCTCTTTTATTATACTCTTTCCCTTCCCAGAGAACAATCCTTTATAAATAAGATTACATTTTAGTGAAGAAAAAAGGGGAAGAAGTTAAAAAAAAAGAATTAAAGCCAGCCAATACAACACAAAATTCTGACATTTTATGCAAGGTTTCACATCTTTGAAAGTCCTCCCTCTACAATCTCCAGGTTTGTAAATGAGTAGGATCAAATCTCGTAATATTTCTTGTTTGGAGAAATTAAGTGCTCTTTCCAATATTTCATCATTCCTGTTCTGATTATTATTGTGGTTGTTTTCCTTATAATTTTATATCATTCTTGTGATTGTGCTTAAGTTTCATTTCATGTCAATTCATGTCCTTTCTGTACTTCTTTGTACTAATCATGTTCATGATTTCTTACAGTATAGTTAATAGCACATTATCGTGTCTATCACTTGGAGAGTGGCTGAATAAGTTATAGTATATGAATGCTACAGAATATTATTGTTCTATAAGAAATGATCAGCAGAATGATTTCAGAGAGATCTGGAGAGACTTATATGAAATGATGCTAAGTGAAGTGAGTAGAACCAGGAGAACAGTGTTCATAGTAACAGCAAGATTAAATGATGATCAGTTCTGATTGATATGGCTCTCGTCATGAAATGCTTCAGGCCAATTTCAATGATCTAGTGATGAAGTGAGTCATCTATACTCAGAGAGAGGACTGTGGGGACTGAGTGTGGATCACAATATAGTAATTTTCACCTTTTTATTATTGTTTGATTTCATTTTGTTTTCTTTCTCATTTTTTCTCTTTTGTATCTGATTTTTCTTATGTACCATGACAACTGTGGAAATATTTATAGAAGAATTGCACATGTTTAAGATAGTGAATTGCTTTCCTTCTAGGGGAGGAGGTGGCGGGGAAGGAAGGGAGAAAAAAAATTAGAACATAAGATTTTGTAAGTGTGAATGATGAAAATTATCTGTGCATATGTTTTGAAAATAAGAAAGGTTTAATAAAAAAAGAAATGCAAGGAAAAAAATATAACATTATTTTTTTATGTACCACAATAGAGTTAGTCAGAGGATATTCATGTCATTCTGGGTCAAGTTTCTATCTGTTGCCAGGTATTTCAGGGAGATTCAGAAAGATTTCCTTAAATTCCAGGAACTACAGAAAGTTCCCAGGATTTGTTTTAATTTGCTTTTACATTCTTATTAAGAATTAGGAATATTCTCCCATGTAAGGTAATTATACTTTTAAAAGTTCATATTAGACTATTGGGCAGTTTTGGTAGGAGTAGATCATTTCAATGACTACAATTGCCAGAATCATGCTATTTTTTTTAGAACAAGTGTGAGAAATGGTATGAGCTTGGGGTATATCTGTTGTTTTACTTGTTGTTGACCTAGCCTTAATTACTGAATGGGGGTGACCTCAGTCAAACTGGGACCTATGGAAGACCTTAGCTTAAAAAAGGCCAAGGTCTCCCATTTCATCTAGCACCATCTCCAGTCATCCTGATCAATATCTGGCCACTGAACCCAGATGACTCTAGAGGGAAAACTGAGGCAACAGGAAAGCACTCCCTCCTCACAATCTTGCCTCAATCTTTACTCTATTTGCGAATTATTGGAATTCTTTTTCTAGGAGTCCAACTCTTCTATCCCACTATGAATTATGGGACTTGTCATGTAAACACCATTTAAAGGAGCTTGTCACTTAAAAGTATAAAGAATATTTCAAGAACGTATGATTTCATCTTAGAAGAAAGTGTCAAATATTGAACCTCCAGGTATACTAATGGAGATTACAACTTGTCTATAATTTAATAACTCAGTTTTAGGAAATTGCTCAGATTAAGTTAAATCAAAAAAGCATTTTTCCCTCAATTCTGAGTTGTAGAAATGTAAAGTGATTTCCTCAGGGTGTGATAGCAAATCATTCTAAGAAAATGGATTTAGACTGAGATCTTGTTTTAGTCCAACTGTCTAGCCACTAGTAATGTTTTCATTCTCTTATCAGGAAGAAGCCCATCTGGCTATTATAAGATATAAGCAATTCCCTGACTATCTTGTTTGTATGGAGTGCTTGTGAGGATGGAACTCTTTTGTCTATCCCTCAAACATCTGGGCATCTTTAAGCAACTTTTAAAATATTGACTAGCAATGTCTTTAGATTGGTCTGGGACCTGCTCTGCGAGGTGCATTTCATTTTGTTCTTCTTCTGACACTTGCCTCTGAGCTAGTTAGCACTTCTCCTCCTTCATGATGTCTTCCTCTGAGTGCCATCTTTAATTCCCTGGTTTCCTTACCCCCAAGGCTTTATTTTCCTTATAAAAGATCTACTCATGATGAAGATCTTTGCTATATTCTTTCCAAGACTAAATCCACTTTAAGGTTACTCTCTCTCCCTCTTTATAGTGCCTTCCTTTTAATGGTGTCTTTCTCTTTACTATAGCTAACTCTGATTAGTCTGCTAAATTCCTTTATGGATCTAATCTCCCTGTCAATGTCTTACTCCCACCTCATAGAGTATTTCCTTTCTCTGGTTAATCGTGAGGGACCCTGGGGAACTTGTCCTTGTCTTGCTAATTAAAGACTCCCCTCTATTTCATATTTCCACTCCTGGTGCCTATTTTAGCTCTTATTTTTCTCTGTAACCTATTCCCTTAAATAATCCTTTCTTTTACCCAAGAGAATGGTCATTGTGAATGACATATTTATTTAAAAGTAGGAATTGCTACCCTGACCTGATCACTATGAGAAACTGCTTCTTAGAATCTCCAAATGTATAAATAAAACTAGAATCATATCCCTTGCCTAGAGTGTGGAGTATAGAGAGACCATCAGACTCCTAAAGAAGATGAGGCAAACCACAGAAGGGGAAGGGACACAGCAAAGATCAACTTCAATTTATTGTTTATCAACCTTAGAAAACCCCTTTTAAAATCGAAAGAAAGAAAATAAAATAAAAACCATGAATTACCACCATGATTCATTAATTCTTATATTGAATGTATGCAATAAGATTACACGTGAATATCTTATAGAATGAATGAATCATTCACAAGTTCAATAATTATGTGTCTTAATATGTTCCTCCGAAGTTTAAATTGGACACCAGGGAGATAAAGATGAATTACACAGTCCCTGAACTAAAGCAACTTAAAATCTAATAGGTACATCATAAATTGTGTAAAATTACTTAAGATACAGGAATTGAAAACAGAAAATAATTATTGGAAAATCTGTTTCTGCATTATTTCAAATAGCCTTTCCTCCAGTCTTTTGGGTTCCATGATTTTATAAAGATTCAAAATGACTGAATAAACAGGTCTTTTTGGCACAAGGCATGAGATCCTCTTACTAAACATAGTTGCACATTTATTTTCCCTATTTTGATTGTTTTCTTATGAAGGCAAGTAAAAGGATATATGATGTTTGCATAAGGCAATATTTATATTTTTAAAAGTATCCTTTCCATATGTATCACCATTCAACTTGATAAAACTCATTGACCAGAAACCAGGAGTTCTGTGGGTAAGCAGAATCCTCAAGTGCTGTTCAAGTGCTGAAATGCACAGACACATCCAGAAGTCAAAATTGAGGTTGCTTAATAAAGTTGCCACCTCACCTCTCATCTCTATCTCATTCCTGTCTCAAACACCTGCCTAAATAGTGAGAACTCTAAAGACCAGAAAGATAAAGGAGAACAATAGAGGTACAAAAAAAGACCTAGAGCTTGAAGAGACTTTTAAGGTAATCCTGTTCAATTCTTTAACTTAACATATAAAAAAAAAAAACAAAACAAAACACATAGAAATTACCTTCCCAATATGATGCAACTACTAATTATCAATAGAATTGAAACCTACAGACTTTGAATTCTTGTCCAGTGTTCTTGCTAACACACTATAATCTTCTTAAAATGTTAGTTCACTTATCAAGCCATTTTTGTTCAATTCTTTTACTTGTATCTGCGTCTTTATGAGCCAATTCAGAGTTTACTTGGCAAAGGTACTGCTGTCGCCTTTTCTATCTCATTTTACAGTTGAGGAAACTGGGATAAACAGAGTTAAATGTCTGAAGAAGGATTTCATCTCATCAAGATGAGTTTTCCTGACTCCAGGACTAGCATTCTATCCATTGTGCAACTTAGATTCCCTTGTTATCCATATGATTTTCAATATGCCACTAAACCTTGGGAGAAGCCCCATTTTTCTTTATGTTGAAAACATATACAAACATCTGCAATGTTCCTCTCAAAAGGTTATAACAAAATTAAAATTATAAAAGGCATATATCTTTGTGTCCCTGTATGTTTCTCTGTATCTATAAATGAATATGAAAATCAATGAAAGTCTTGGTTATAAGTAAGAATAATAATAAATAATAAAGAAATGTGGCTTTTTTTCTAAGCTTCATTTCATTAATCATAGGAAGTAGAATAGATCTTCAATAAGTATGTATTATCAGCCACCATTTTCTAGCTTTTAGTGACAGTGGGTCACTAAGACGACATCTAGCCAATATGTTTCAGAAGTGATAATTGTATAAGGTTTTTATAACTCTGAGAACAGTTCTCTATTTTTTTAATATCTGACTTCCTATCACATACTTTTTTTTTTTTTGCTAAAGCAACTGGAGTTAAGTGACTTGCTCAGGGTCACAAAGGTAGGAAGTGTTAAGTGTCTGAGGTCAGATTTGAACTCAGGTCCTCCTGATTTCACACACATATTATTTTCAATGAAACATTTTAGCACAATCTAAATTGTTTGAGCGTATATCATATTACATTACGTTTCAGGTAAAGACCGAAAGATAATCTTAGTTGTTTCTTCTGACTCTCTGGCTTTATGACTGGATGTATCTATGAAACTCTGTGACATTTCAGAAAAAGTGGAGCTCAAGAAGGGTGGAAATAGTCCAGGAAATCTGGGTGAAGGAGGAAGAATTAGAACTGAATCTTAAAGAAATGAAATTGAAGTGACAGGGATATAGATTACAGAAGTGTGGAAAGAAATAAAAGGAGAAAGTAAAAAATAAATTTGACTTATATGTGTGTAAATGATAAGAGATGCAAACTGAATATTTCTGTGGGTATTTTAACAACAACAACAAAAGATAGAGGTCAGATTATAAAGGGATTTTGTAAAGGATACATTGCATCCACTGCATGCAGTGGAAAGAATATTGAAATAAGAGTTTTGACTTTCTGTAGCGAGCTGTCGTCTCCAGAAGCTGCCGGATCGCTCTCTGGGAAGAGATCTGCTGTGTCTACTCAAATCTCTCCGACAGATTCTTCTTCCTGTAGAGAACCGTTGTCTCCAGGCAGTTGCTGTTAACTCTTGTCCTTAGAAGTGACTTCCCTTCCTGCAGAGAGCCCCGTCAAGCCTGATGTAATGCAGAGAGTCTTCTTCTTGTCTCTCAGAGTCCTCTCTTTTATTCTCCCAGAGAATGGGCATGGGATAATGCAAGGGCTTCTGGGAAGAACCACCCCAGCCAATGAGCTTGCCCCCTCTATCAAGTCAACCTGAGTTCTCACCTTGTAATTGTCCAGAAAACCTCAGTTCTCACTTAGTAATCCTAACATCTCCCCCTTTCTTTTGATTTAGAACATAGGACAGTCATGACCTTGAAACATAAATCCATCAATATGGGAAGTATTACAGATAATTACATAAATGACCTTGAAACATAAATCCATCAATATGGGAAGTATTACAGATAATTACATAAATTACATAAGCACATAGTAACATAGTAATGTAACACATGCTAGAAGTATATAACATAATCATAAATTGAAAATTTATAAATGTCCATAAGTCCATTGTCCATTAGTCTCATCTTGTGTGAGGAAGTCCAATGATTCCTATTGGTTTTAAAGTTCTTTAACAGTCTTCTTATTATCCATGCTCTTTCAGTGTCAGATATTTCTTAGATCTTCTCCTTTATTTTGAGGTCTTTCTCTTTTTCTGTCTCTCTCTGATGGACAAGGCGAATATGACTCGTTGGCACCCATCTGATTCCTTTTCCTGCTGAAGAAATACAAGCAAACCCTCTCTCCCAGGCATTTAACCTATCTAATTACCTTCTATTTACCACTTTCTAAATCTCTTCTCATCATCTGGCAATTACATTGGAATTGTTTGCACTGGACACAGCCCTGTTGGTTTAAAAGGCCTGTATTCTCCCCAAGTGTAATCCATTTTTGCAATCTGATTGCCTTTTGGCTGACTTATCAGGTAATCCCTTTCTGCCATGTGATTGCATTTCTGCTGGTTGATCAAATCAGAGTCCTGACCTTCTAAAGGTTCTTTGGGTGTAACATCAGCTGCCATCATGCCCCAAGTCTTTTTTGCCTGGGGCCCTGGACCTGGGCCCCTCATCCCATTTCCCTGAATTATTCTACACTCTGATGCCCAATGGAGTCCTCTGTTGCATTTTGGACATGGGGTTTTAGGTCTTCTCTCACCCTGTCTTCTCACTGTATCTCCATACCTACACTGAGCTCTTAGATGTCCAATTTTTCCACATTGAAAACATCGCCGAGTTTCTCTAGAAGGCCCTTGCCAGGAGGGACCCTGTCTTTCCACATTCATCATTGTCCGGGTGTAAAAAGCATTTGTTCCCACTGGAGCACAGCGTCTTATGATCTCCTCTAAAGGAGCATCTTTGTCTAATCCCCATATAATTCTTTTGCAAATCTCATTGGCATTTTCCTTAGCCAGATGTCTGGTCATTATTTCTGTAGCTGAATTTTCTCCAATAGTTCTTTTGACAGCAGTTTGCAAACGTCCCACAAAATCTGCAAAAGGTTCATTGGGACCTTGCTGTATTTTAGTGAAAGCCTCTCCCCGATCTTTCTGTCCAGGAAGGACACCCCAAGCTTTTATTGCAGCCTTAGCAATTTGCTCATATATTGTCATGGTATAATTAATCTGTTCCGAATTCTCTCCATACTGACCTTCACCAGCTAAGTGCTCAAAAGTGAATTGTGTGTTAACTCCTATTTCCAAATTGCATCTGACTTGAATTTTACATAATTCATGAAATTCCGCAAGCCATAATAAATTTTCTCCAGGTTCCAGACATGTCCTTGCTATGGATTTCCAATCATTTGGGGTTAGGACTTCATAAGACAAACCATCTAGTAACATTTTGACATAAGCTGATGTAGCCCCATAAAGGGTACAACCTTTTTTCAAATCCTTAATTTTATTCAAATCTAAAGGTGCATATCTTCTCCTTTTTTTACCTACAGAGTCAGTATTTTCAATCACAGGATATGCATGTATAAAATCACTTATATCCTGTCCTTCTCTCTTAGCTTTAACCAATGCTTTTTCTAATCTTGTCATAGGCTTAGGCTTCTTCACAGGCAATTCTGTTTGTGTTTCTGCCTCTTCCTCTCCTCCTTCTTGCTCCACCCATGAAGGGTTAATTGAGGGAGGAGATGGGAGGTGCTCCTGTTGCTGTTGCTCAGAATTGTACTTAACTTCATTGTTTTCTGATTCATCCTTTTCACCTAGTTTAGTTGACACTTCCCCATTTTGCTCCTTCATCTCTTCCTTTAGAATAACATTTTTTAAAGCCATTTGGATTAAATTGTAGGTATGAATTGTATCTTTGGAAACTGAGTTTGGTCTGGAACCAAAGGGTAAAATGTCACAAAGGTAATTGTACTGTTCACCTAATTGCTCTCCTACTAATTTCCACTCATCTGGATCCAATTCTTCTTCCAGAGAAAAAGAAGGACATATAACCTTCACAGTTCTTAAAAGTTCAGTAATCTCCTCTAAAATTATAATCAAGCCTTGGCTTTTCATAACCTTGATGATGCTCTCTAAACATTTTCCTTGAACAGAAGGTGTTTGCCCCATTTCACTATAAGAGATTGCTGGTTTAGCCCTTAACAAGTTCCTTATTTATCTATTAGCACACTCACTTAATCTTTAACAAAGTTTTCCTCGTTACTCACGGTTCTGGGTCAGAGAGACTGAGATCTAGATCGGAAGCTTTTCCACTGGAATCAGGACCGTGTCTGTCCCTGTTCGGGTGCCAAATTGCGAAGGTCTGGTCTAGCTCTTCTTGTCAGGATAAGCAAATGTCCTTGCCCCACGTTGGGCGCCAATTGTAGCGAGCTGTCGTCTCCAGAAGCTGCCGGATCGCTCTCTGGGAAGAGATCTGCTGTGTCTACTCAAATCTCTCCGACAGATTCTTCTTCCTGTAGAGAACCGTTGTCTCCAAGCAGTTGCTGTTAACTCTTGTCCTTAGAAGTGACTTCCCTTCCTGCAGAGAGCCCCGTCAGGCCTGATGTAATGCAGAGAGTCTTCTTCTTGTCTCTCAGAGTCCTCTCTTTTATTCTCCCAGAGAATGGGCGTGGGATAATGCAAGGGCTTCTGGGAAGAACCACCCCAGCCAATGAGCTTGCCCCCTCTATCAAGTCAACCTGAGTTCTCACCTTGTAATTGTCCAGAAAACCTCAGTTCTCACTTAGTAATCCTAACAACTTTCTAATCATGAGATCTGAGCTCGTATCCATGCTCTTCAGTTTTATGTGTAATCTTAGGCAAGTAGACATACTCAAGTTAAGTTAATTTTTAATAATATTTAGTTTTTTTTAATATATGCAAAGATAGTTTTCAACATTCACCTCTGCAAAACTCTATGTTCCATTTTTTCCCTCTCCTTCCTCTTTCCCAAGACAGGAATCAATCTGATATAGGTAAAATGTGTAATTCTTATAAACCTATTTCCCTATTTCTCGTGCTGCATAAGAAAAATCTGATCAGAAGGGAAACATCATGAAAAAGAAAATAAGCAAGCAAACACCAACAACAAAAGATGAAAATACTATGCTTTGATCTACATTCAGTCTCCATCATTCTCTTTCTGAATGCAGAAGGGACTTTCCATTACAAGTCTATTGTTATTAAGTAATTTCACTTATTAAGTGAAAGTGTTATTAAGTAATTCCACTTCTTTCACATATCTAAGCCTCAGTTATCTCATCTATAAAACTGGAATAATAAGACTTGTATGAATACAGACCTAAAGGGTGTGAGGAGAAAATAACAATATAAAACTGCCAAGAGCTCCATAAAAGTGAACTCCCATCATTATTCTTTCTGCCTTGTTGATAGACTTTCCTGAATTATAAAAAGATAGGAAATGTTCAACTGAAACTGCCTCTGTTGATAATAATCATTCCAATAGTATCACTGTTTTTGAGACACTTTGTGCAATGCCAACAAAATGACTGAGAAGGAAGTTAGACTTTAATACACCTAATTAGGATTAGACGCTATTTCCTCAACAGTTTTTCTTTTTTTCTAAACTTGAAAAAATGAAATTCAGCAGCAGATACAAAATAGACTTGCTTTGATAGTGTTCAAAACCATTAAATCTGTCAGGACTTTCTGAAATACCCAAAAAAAAAAAGTTTATCCTTGTAAAACTGAGCTTATTTAACAGGCTGCCGCCATATTGGATGGGAGTAGTTCTGTGGTTTATGACTGTGGATAGAATCTATTCCAGAAGGAAAGGACTCTTCAATGACTTTCTTATTCTGAATGGGAACTCATGAACTTAACTTGGCACAAATTCAAAGGTCTCTGCAAGGATGATGAACAGAGGCTGGGTTTTGTTGCCTTATAGTATTAAAAATTACTGACTCCTACATTTTAAAAGACAAACCATATATCTTCAGAATAAATTAAATCTATAATTGTTAGTTCAAAAATGATTTATTAGGTAGCAATGGTTAGTTTGTAAGTTTATTACATTTTATAATTACAGTGGAGTAAAACGGGTAGGAAATTGGAATGACACTGGGAAGATTTGAACTTGAATTATAGTTTTGATTCTCCTTATATGATCTTGGCTAAGTTATTTCATTGTCAGATTCTTATGCCTACATTTACAAAATGAAAGGTCAAACTAGAAAATATCTAGAAGATGTAATTACTTAAAATCTATGGATCTATGATTCTCTATGAGGAGACTTCCTTGGTCACCAGAATGGAAAGGAAATGTGTGTTAGAAAAGGTAGCTTTGTGTCACAGTACTGAATTTTAGTCCTTACTGTATATATTATCTGTTTATTATTAAGTAAATTGTTTAATATCTGAGACAGATAGCTGATAGAAAGATTCAGTTCAACAATAATTCACTGAATTCATACTACATATCATATTAGACTACAATAGGTGCTGGGATTCTAAAGCAAAACAGTCCCTAGCTTCAAAGAGCTTAGTTTTGCCTGGTGAAATGGTAAAGAATATTGCTAGTCAAAGTGCTTTCAAAATGGTTGCTTCTTATTAAAATGATGTCCATTATTATTGAGTGATGTGAAAAAGGGCTGTTGTGGTATAATAGTCTTACTTGAAGCCAAGAACGCCTCAGTTCAAATTCTGCTTCTGATAGATACAATCAGTTAAGTTATTTAGTAGTTTTTCATTTGTGTTTGGTTTTTCACAATCATATATGGGGTTTTCTTATCAATGATACTACAGTGGTTTGCCACTTGATTTCAAGCAACTTTTTAAGTGGCAGGTAAAGTCTCAAGCTTAGTTGAAAAAATAAATTTATATATATATATATATATATATATATATATATATATATATATATATATATATATATATATATATATATATATATATATATATATGAGTTTGTTATAAAAGTGAATCATTCCATATGCATAATAGTTGACACATTTCTCTTCATATTTCTATCTACACTTGTTCTGTATACTTCTCTGACAGGATTTACCATACAAGTCCTCATGTTCTGATTATTTGTTTCCCTGTCATATCCTCCTAACAAGTTCCTAAAGAGCAGGAATCATATTATTTCTTTTCTATTGAAGGAAATATTAATGAGTATTTGTGAAAAAGAGTAAAGAAAGATTGAAGGCAGAAAACTAAAGCAAGAAGGAAAATGGAGAAAAAAGAAAAAAGGAAGAAAGGCAAAAAAGAAAGACAAAGGAAGGAATATTAGAAGAAGATTAGATAAGGCAGGTTAGAATAATGTTTATTTGAACAAACCCTCTTTATTATTCTTTTGGCACACTTTTAAAATCTATTCAAAAGTATAAATTCTTAAATGAGAAAATTTCAACCTGAAATACTGCATTGTTAAATCTCAGCTACTTGACTGGATAATTAACCATATCCTTCAACTCAATTAATGTAACTATTGAACTCAATATTTAAGAGGCAAAATTTAAGAAAATAAGACAAGAAGGAGACTTTTAAAATTACATTTCTTGGCTAAGCTAGTGACTATTTAGCCTAGTCCTTTTTTTCTTCTGCATCTAAATGAAAAGTCAACAGTGAACATTTTTAAATTATTTACTATATGCCTTATAATGGGTTGGGAGATGGGTGTCCAACCTAATTCAAAAAAATATAAAAATATATACTCAAGGATATAAAACATGACCTCAAGTCATCAAAGATTGATAGTATATTAGATACAGAGAATAAAAGAAAACACTAAGAATAAAAAAATTACCCTCAGGTTTTTAATAAAAATCCACAAACATTTATAAGTGAAGAAGAAGAACTAACTTGCCAAAAAATTTTGGAATGTGAATAGAGTATCACAAGGGAAACAACTGGTCATTAGCTATTTGTATTATTCCAGAAATCAACACTAATTAATGTATTGCCTAGAGAGACAGATTTAGTAATATTACCATAGTAATAATATTTGAGGTCAGGTGAAAGAATGCACTATCTCAGGGAGAAAGTGTAAAAATAAGTAAGTCAAAGAGGAATTCTTTAAGGAATACTATCAGTTACATGAAAGATATTCTTTCAGAGATAAAATTTACTTTATTTTTGAAAGGTCTGGGTTTCTGGAGGATTCTAGGAAGATGGCAGTGCAGGTTGATAAATGTCAAGCTCTCCCAATTCCTGCCACAAATAAAACAAATTTGTGCCTCAGGGTAAACATAGACTGGTGAAAAATCAATAAGACTTGGGGCTCCCCCTGTTATACCCTGAGAAGATCCTAAGAAAAACCTGGGTGGGGATTTTAACCTATCTAAGTGCAAACACCTCCAGGCTAGCTGCACAGAAACATCAAGTGTGGAATCTCTGAGGTTAGCAGGGTGTTGCTTGAGCCTCAGAAGAAGCCATAGAAACTTTTAGCGCCCCAAGTATTTGTCCATTGGGATATAAGAATGTGAAGCATCTTATGACAAAACTCACAAATCTTGAGAACAGGTCTAGAAGAAAGTATATAAGAATAATTGGACTGCCTGAAAATTGTTACTAAAAAAAAAAAAAAAGAAAGAAAGAGAGATCTTGATAAAATAATACATGAATAATCCAAGAAATTTGTCCTAGAGTGATAGAACATGAAGGGAAAGTAGAAATAGAAAAAAAAATCCATCCATCATCCCCTCAATGAGATCCTTTGCATAAAACACATAAGAACATTATTGACAAATTTTGAAACCCCAAAAACAAAGAGGAAATGTTTTTTCAAGAAACAAGAAAAAAAATTCAAATATGCTGGCACTACAATTAAAATTGTGCAGGACTTAGTGGCAGCCAAAATAAAAGACTGCTCTTAAATCATACCCTCCAACAATTAAAAGAATTAGGTCTGAGGTCAAAATATCATATTCAACAAAATTATCTATAATATTGAATGAAAAAAATTAACATCCAATGAATTTTCAGATTTTCAGGACTTTCTAAACAACCAAACCAATTTTTAACATACAAGAGCCAATATAAAAGAGCAATTTCAAGAAACTCAACATGGATAAATTGTTTATGGGTTTTTTTAATGGGAAATCAATAGCACATATTTAAGATTTACATCAGCAATACAACACCTCAAAAGAAAAATTGGGACAGCCTTGAGATAAAAATAGAATTATGTCATACAAATGAGATATAGAGGAAGAATAAGCACAGAAACATTAGAGGGAGGAGGAGGGCTCATAGTTCTGAAAACCTATTTACATAGGGAATGGGTTAAACAGGCAACACTACATATATACTATGAAGGGTATATCAGCTTCCAAAATCTATAGGGAGGGATATAGGTGAACAGGAAAGCAAAGAGTTAGTGAAGAAGACAAGGGAGTAATCCATGAGTGGGGAGAGGTTAATGCAGAGGATCAGCAGATATAAGAAAGATATGTGTGTGTCTAAGAGTAGGAGGTATATGTGTATGTATGTGTATATATATCTATATCTATATATGTATCTATAGATATACTCTTTCTTAATTATAGACTGCTTAGGGCTGACAGGAGATGAAAAGGGGAAAAAAGAATAAAATTTAAAAATGGTATGCATTAGAGAACAAAAGAACAATTTACAAGGAAGTAAAGAAAAAATAAGACACTCATGAATATAATTTTTTATTAATGTATATATACTTTCTTGAACTGGTATTTGTTATGTTTTGAATCCTTCCTGAAGTTCTGTTGGGCATGTGACAAAGTTCTCTTGTTTTATTTCATTTTGTTTTGTATTCCTTTTCTGTTTTTCTTTTTTTTTTCTTATTTTGTTTCTTTAAATAAAATAAATTTGGTGAAAAAAAGAAAAGTCTTGGTTCAAGTCAGAACTCTTCTACTTCTCACGAGTAAGAGTAGGAAGTCTGTGTGTGTGTGTGTGTGTGTGTGTGTGTGTGTGTGTGTGTGTGTATACTCTGTGTTGTTACTATTTCTTCAATTGTGAGGTATACAAGTTAAGCTAGATAAGATTTATGATCATTTCCAGCTCTAAATCTTGTGATCCTATAACAATGATTCTCAAATTTTTACCTGAAAAAGCGGAACTCTAAATCCCAGATTATTAGGAAGGAAGAAAGAATCTTTGATGGATATACCACAAAGTCTACAAAATACCTGCTGTAATTTTACTTTTCCCTTCATATTTTGTTTTGGTGGGAAAAAAAAACACACACACACACAACAGATATTTATGTCATGAAGGTAGGAGACATCTGAGAAAAATTCAACCTGAAGAACATCCTAGGAATAATGAACAATCCATGTATACAATCAACCTTGTAGCCAAATTGAAAAATAAAACAAAACAAAACTTTGACCATAATTTCATTTTAAATCAGACTCTCCATTTGGATTGAGCATGAATAAGTTTTAACACTGTGGGTACCAACATCAAGATTATTCCTTTTGTTTTGGGGATCAGGGGTATTTTGAAGTTAATTTATATTGCAGCAATATAGCATAAAAGGCAGACAAATCACAAAAATAAGAATAAAGAACAATAAACTGATCAAGATCATCTGAGACTTCCCTTATGATGGCTTGCTCAAAAGGATACATGGTATGATTTATCTGGAGACCTACTTTTTTCTAGTTCTATATCTTAGATTAAAAGAAAGAAAATCTGTCACCAATTTACAGAATCTCATAACTGGAAAGAAAGAGATACTATAAAGCCCAATGCAGTGAAAAAGAATTCTTGCATTAGCGTTCTTATATGCCATAGAACTATAATGATCAACAATGATCTTGGAATACTTCAGGACCCCTTTTTTGGGGGATTTTTGTTCATTTGTTTTCTAATGAGCTTCCTTCTAGTTATCTCTCTCCAACTTGAAATTTTAAAGCAAATTCAAGATTGTAAATTATTCTGAATTAAATTTCATTTTTTTGATTTTGTCCTAATTCTGTGATTAACAATATCTACTCCAACTCTACCTATTTATGTATATTCTAGAAATCTACCTCATCAGATTTTTGTGAGAATAAAATGAGAAGATAGTGATGCTGTTTGAGTGGTCTAGATTAGTGGCTATAAAAGAGTTGTTAAGAATCCCTTTTAAATCGGCTGCAGGTTTTAAGAGTGAAAGAATGCACTCAATTCCAAATTATTAGTTGCGAAATGAAAGTTTATTATTAGATAGAAATCAGTTTACCAAGAAACTGATTTCTATAATGGCAGACCTATTGGAAAATGGAGTTTTGTACTGAGAATGCAGTTCTCAGCACACAGACAATCCTGGCAGCTGAATGAGCTACCGAGGTCCATCTGCAAAAGACCTTCCTTGAAGGAAGCTATATGGGTCTTAGCAGAGGCTGGGACAGTCCAAGTAGGTCAGACCCAGTGGAGGCTAGGACAGCCCAAATTGGCTCATCTACAAGCTGGGTTTCAGCTTGAGCTGGAATCTGAATAGAATTGAATGAGTTTCTTTAACTCTATAGGTTGGAATTGTCTTGCTCAGGATTGATCCAAACCCACCTAGATAACTGAATGAAATTGTTTTGTTTTGTTTTTTTTTCTCCTCAGGTGGGGTCCCTAACTGAGGCAGAGTTGAAGATTTTCTCCTTCAAGGAGTGTTAGAGTTTTGAGGTCCCTTCTTCAATATCTGTGAAGTGCTCAGCTCATGAGAAGTCTTATTTAGAAAACTTAAGAAGTCTTTAAAAAGTGTCTTTGTCTTTGGTTAAATACATAGATAAGAATGTTAAATTGCACAGAGTAAAGCACAGACAGCTCAGGCTCTCTAAGGATTTTTCTTTTGTTAAAACTGTTTCCTTTTCTTTATGTGTACCCACCATGATGTTAAATAATAAATTGGAGAATTTCTCCAGGAACCAAAGTCAAGGACCTTTGTCTACAAATGACTGCAAACTAAGATTTGTAAACTAATCTTTTTCTTAATAAAAAAAAAAAAAATCAGGACATCTGTCCTTTAATTTCTCCAAAACATGTCTTCCATTTTTCTGCCTTTCTTTAATGCTTCATAATAATTCAAAAATCCATAACCAATCACTAAGTCAAATTGATTCAGCAATCCTATCTGCTAATTTGTTCAATATTTAAGGTACCTTTGCAGTGCAGATAAGAATTAGAGCACTAGGTCTAGAGCCAGGAAAGATTTAAGTTCAAATTTGGCTCCTGACACTTTATAATCATGTGATCTTTGGCAAGTCCCATTAAAGCTTTCTATCTCAGTTTCCCCAACTTGAAAATGGGGGCAATAATTTCTTCTATCTCATTGAATTTTGGTAAGAATCAAAGAAGAAATTTGTAAAGATCTCAGCACAGTTACTAAAACATAATTACTGCTTTAAATAGGCTTCTTCCATCCCTGCAAAGATATAGTTCATTTAAACTAATATATTTGTACTTCTGGGTCTGTTAAGTATTCTCCTACTTAAGTATTAATGTCCCATTTGTCATACATATTTGCTCTGATCTCACTAATCCAAAGATTACTCTCTTTGGCGGGGTGGGGGAAAGGGAATGCAGTTTTTTCCTTCACTTCTAGTTACCACCATCTTGTTTTCTTAAAGTGCATAAGTTCTACTTTTTTTTTTTTTTTTTTGAGCCCTAACCCCTTCTCCTCCCAATAGCAATGACATTTTTTTTTTGTTATTTCCTTTCAAAACCTTTCTCAAGTGAATTTTGGCACTACTCAAACTTATTCTTATAGGATATGTCATGATTTGCAGTCATCATCTGTCAACTGTCTTTGCTTCCATCTTCTGTTTATATCTTTCTTAAATCTAAGTTGATAAGTAAATTCCCTGTACATCCCACATCAGTCAACAGCCCATATTCTTATACATAGAATGGCAGGCTCCATAAAAGCAATCATCTTGGAAGATTCCTATTCTCTCCTTATTGGTAACACTTTTATAACTTCTTTTCAACATTAATGCTGCAAAATGATATTCAATGTGACATGATTTCATTTGCATGAAAAATTATGGAATAAAGGGTACAGAGTATGATTAGTCCTGTATTCCATACATTCCTAAACATAACCAAACACAGCTTTATCAGAAAATCAACATGATCATTCACCATCAAATATATTCCTACTAAAATTTTCCAAAATAACAATAATAACTGAGAGCATTTCAGTGAAAATCTGAACTTTCAAGTTCAGCCCAATCCTTTAAATGGATCAAAGAGAAAACCATTAAGAAGAAATACAAGAAAGAAGTACCTTCTAAATTCTTTAAATTCTCTCTCCCTTTCTCTATGCCTCACATGCATTTATTTTGATTTGCATCTTGAACAAAGTACTTAAGGTTTTCTTTCTGTCTCTGTATTTCTGTCAATTTGTCTGTCGGTCTCTCTCTTTTTCCTTTCCCAAAGCAAGTAAATTTTGCTAAATATATATAAAATATGATATTTTTTCTTGATTTAGATTAGGGAAATGATGTAATATACTTATATATTTGCTAACATGCAGTCCATTCTGAATTTATTGATACAATACTAGCCTAGCAAATGGCTCACTCATTAATTTAGTCTAAGTGGTAAATAGAATAAGTGCCTGAGGTACAGCTACTGTCTAATCTAGATAAATAGCATATTCATTCATTAGGAGTTAGCTGCAATGCCTGTGTGAGTCTCCTATGCACCTTCTAAAGTAAACAGTAGGTTTATGTTCTCCTCTGGTTGTCATAGACCAAAGTCAATAAAAATAGATGAACAAAGGAAAAGAAAAGAAAGGAGCAGAAAATATGACCATAGTGGAAAGTAAAGTGGCTACTCATAAAGACAGGCACGGGAAAGGATGGGACAAAGTAGGCAGTCTTTAAAAGGAAATACTATAAACAATGTACCTTAAGAGTGAATTTGTATTACATTTTTTAGTTATCCAGAAAGAATTATTCATGATACATTTGTTATTATTTAAGAGAAGATAAATGGGAGGCAAAATGGCATGGTATCCATGCCCTCAGTCATAATGCTGTTGGATATATATTTTCTTCAATTTTAATATAACATTTTCTTTAAAGTGATTCTTACCTCATTTTGGAGATCTCGGATCATTTTGCTCTTTCTTTCCATTTCAGTCTTTAAAAAATTAATCTGAAAATGAATAGAATATTAATTAAGTAGATACATTCCAAATTCATCACCACATTTTCCTAACTTACCATTCAAAGTTCCAATATATAATTAAGCAATTACCTCCATAGTTATCAATAAAATACTTAGAAAGCAAAAGGAATTGAAATTTTTATTAACCAAAGAGATCATTAATATATCACATACACCTCTACTTAATGTGAAAATGTTCTTTTTTATATTTAATGGGAGATCATAAATGGACTCAATTAAAAGATCATTTATGGCTGAATTAAAGATTTGTTGTAGGCAATATTACCACTGGCTGTAACAGTTTGCAGAGTCTGATATAGTTCTAAGTGAATGTTGATGATGATAGTGATGCTACTGCTGATAATAATGATAATGATGATGACAATACCTAGAATTATATATACATTTAGCCAACATTTAGCAACTTGCAAATTTATTTGATCTTTACAATAATCTTATGAGAAGATACAATTAATTTGTCCATTTTTAATAATGAGGAAACTGAGGCTGACATAATTTAAGTAATTGGTAATTGATCCAAGTAACATGAAAAATAAATATCTGAAAATGAATTCTAGTCTTCCTGATTCTTCCTGATTAGGATTCTAGCTACTATGCTGCCAAGCTAACTCAGACAGTACTTGTTTAAAGCTCCTAGGTAAGTCATTCAGTTTGTTTTTCTCTCTGTAAAGATATGGGTTACCTCTGGTCCTATCAATGTAACAGCATTCTCTTTAGGGTCAAATGAGATAATAGATATAAAAGCTTCTTGAAAAACACACAGAAGTACAAAAAGTAAAGTTTTCTTCTATACTAAAAAGAAAACGCATTTGAATTCCAAGCTCTACTTAGATTTATTTTTGTTTCTTTGTTGTTTCTTCTTTCCCCTTATTTTTAATCAGTTTTGTGGTTCATTTGTTTTTTTTTTTCTCATTTTTTCTTTTTTTGATCTGATTTTTTTTTTGTGCAGCATAATAATTGTGGAAATATGTATAGAAGAATTGCATATGTTTAACATATATTGGATTACTTGCCTTTTAGGGGAGGGAGTGAGAAGGAGGAAAAAATTTGGAACACAAGGTTCTTCAAGGGCATATGTTGAAAGCTATGCATCTATTTTGAAAATAAAAAGCTAAAAAAAAGAAATTTTGCCATCTCATAAAGAATATACTTATGTAATTTTAAAATATGTTTTAATAATGTATCAAAATATACTAATGTATTATTAATCTATAGTTTTCAATATATGATCTGTTTCTCAATAGTTGAGTATCAAGACAACATTTATGTTGTAGAAAGAATCTATGAAGTATATAATGTATTTCCCCCTTTTTGTAAAATAAATGTGAAACAGAAAGACTATTTTGTCTTTAATATTTGAAAAAATCATGGCTGCACTGAATCTAGATCAAATTAACTCATGAAAATAAGCAGTCAAAATTTCAGTGTGATCATTTATATCTCTGGAAAATGTCAAGTGCTACCAATAAGACTTTCATCATTAAAAAAAAATAGGCTTTGAAAATAATAGAAAAATCTTGAATATATACATTAAATTAAAAACATGTATACATTTTTATAGGATTAGTAGTTAAATATAAACCAGACTTATAAATTCTTCTGACACCTATTCCCCTATTTGTATATGGGAATTATTTTGAATTCCTCAATTTTTCCTCAGGTTGAGTTGCTTAAATTATTTGGTTCTTGTTTTGTTAATCTTGGGATTTTTTTTTTTACTTTACTTATGTTTTAATGAGCGATCATGATTTTTTATAAAATTTCTCCTTTATTTCCATTTGCTTTTAAATATTTTTTCTTTTAAATTTTTTTTCTTTCTTTTATTCCTTACTTTATTTTTCATTTTCAAATTTCTTATACTTTTTGGATGTAGGAAAAGGGAATTGTTTTTGGAAGCAAATTCTTATTTAGTCTTCTTTCTAGAAAGCCTCAACAAACCATCCTTTTTATAAAGTTAAATTTATACACGGTGAAAAAATAACTTTTCGAGAAGTTTTCAAGTAATGGCTAAAAGGAAATACGTGAATTTTAAGGTGCAAATATTGAGAGAAATTTAAAAGAACTTCCAGTTGTATCATCAAAAATATCACTCACAACAATCAACCAAAACCAAGTTAAGACTAAAATGATTCTTGGAATATCTGAATTATGAGTCATGTAGTCATTTTATCTAAGCTTCACTCAAAATGTCTCAGTGACTCTTCCTCTCTCCCTTCTTTTTCCTCCTTCTGTCTCCCTGTTATATCCCTCTTTCTCTCTTTTTTCTCATTTTGCTCTTTATCTAAGGGCGGAACTCTTTTTCTTCTCTGTGATGCTTTTGTCACTTCTTAGAAATCCTGGTACCCCTCAGAGCCTAGTGAATCAACCAAAGACTTCTGGACTTGGTATGTGTATGTTTGTGTGTGTGTATACACACAGTATGTATAAAATACATATACACATATCTACATGTGTATAATATATACACATACACACATATATGTGTCTATCCACAAATACATATTTATATGTACATATTTAATGAAGTTTAACATTACTGTTGAGAACTTCTGAACTCCAATGATCTGTCATCCCTCCAGTAATAAGCATTATAAATAGTCCCACTATTGGCTTTATTTCTTTTTCTAAAAGCACTGTTCAAAAATAAAAATAATAGCTTCATTTTACAGCATATTTACAAAGCACCATTTCATATACATATTTAAGAAGTAATTTACATATATTTTCTCATTTATTCCCCATTCTAGAACCTTATGGAGTAAGTAATTCATATATTTATGAATTTTATGGCTGAGGTAATTAAGACTTAAAAATTTCACTAATCAGCCATATAGCCACAGGTAGGAGAAGAACAAGAGCAGAGATTTAAAGCTCTTTGGAGACTTAGATATTACCTAATTTATGCTTTACTTTACATAAGAAGCTCAGAGAAATAAAGTACCTTGACCAACATCATACATACAGTAAATTATTTATAGGTGTTAAAGGTCCAAATGCTTAGACAAATCTAGCATAATTACCACTGAAATTCAAGATGGAATATTTTCTGCAGTAGGAAAGTCCATCTTGACTTAATGCCCCCAGTGTGATTTTCAATGTTAAGTGAAGCTCTCAGAAGCACAGGTCTCAGAGTTGGAAGGGATTTCAGTAGATGAGTCAGTTTCTGAAATGGAAGTGGCCACAGAAACCACCTACTCCAGACTGTAATTGAACATGATGCTCTTATATATGAAAAGTAGCAAGTCTGAACGTGGGGACAAGATGGTGGAATAAACCAGGAAGCTGACCTGAGCTCTCCCAGTTTCCCACAAAAACCACCTGAATCACAAAAACCACATGAAATCAAACCTCTGAACAGAGTCTGAGGAAGTGAAACTCCACTCCAGCTCAAAGAGCTGGAAAAACTTCCAGAGAGGTCAGTCTCACTTTTTATCCCAGGTCAGACAGACTGGGGAAAAGGTAAGAGTGTCTCAATCAAAGTGAATCAGCAGCTAAGACCTTCAGTCTCAGGTCAGGAGAGGAGCACAGCAGGGGGCAGCCTCCAGTCCCCGATCAGGATGCAAACTGTGGCAAACCAGGCTGTTTCCTGAGCAGGGCAGGCAAAGCTGCCTCTGAAAAACACAAGGGGGCGCTATGCTGAAAGGCAAGGCTCAGAACTGCATGGGAAGTTTGGGACAGCACCTCCTTTATTCCAGGAGCAGAGTTAAAAAAGAGGAAATACCAAAAGAAAAAGAAAGAAAATGAGCAAGAAACAGAAAGGAACTTTGACCTCTGGTGATAGGGCAGACCAAAACACAAGCTCAGAGGAGGACAGAATGTCCACAAAAGAAATCTTAAGAGTGATTTAAATTGGTGTCAAATTCAAAGAGGCTTCTTAAAATGCTCATAAAAGACTTCAGAAGGCAAAAAAGAGAGGTAGGAGAAAAATGAGAAAAGAAATGAGCGGTATGCATGAGGGAGTCAACAATTTGGAAAAGGAAGGGAAAAAAATGAAGAAAATAACTACTTAAATAGTAGAATAAACCAAGTGGAAAAAGAGCCACAAAAAATAACTGAAGAAAATCACACATTAAAAACTAAAATAGGGCAAATGGAAGCTAATGACTTTGTGAGACAGCAAGAATCAGTCAAACAAACTAAAAAGAATGAAAAAATGTGAAATACCTCACTGGCAAAACAGTCAACCTGAAAAATACATCCATAAGATACAATTTTAGAATTACTGGCATACCTGAAGGCCATGACCAAAAAAAGAGCCTGGATAACATGGTACAAGAGGTCAAGGAAAATTTCCTCAATATTGTAGAAAAAGAGGGGGAAGTTAAATAATTAAAAGAATCCATCAATCACATCTGGAAAGACATCCCAGAAGTAAAACCCCAAAGAACATTGTTGCAAAACTCCAAAACTGTTATCTAAGGAAAAAATATTGCAAGCTGCCAGACAAAAATAATTTAAATATCAAGGAACAACAATCAGGATCTGGAAACTTCTACAATACAGGATCAGAGGGCCTAGGATTCCATATTTTGGAAGACAAATGACCTCTTACAACCTGGTTACAACCAAGAATTAATTACCCAGTGAGATTAAGTATTATCTTTCAGGGGAGACAATGGAGCTTCAATGAAGAGACTTTCAATCATTTCTGTGGAAAAAAAAAAAAAAAAAAAAAAACAGAACTAAACAGAAAAACCATAGAGACGTAAACAGGGAAAATATATATATATATATATATTTAAAGGTTAAACTGTTTACCTCCCTAGATGGGAAAACAATATCTAACTTTTGAGAACTGTATCTGATACTGGGGCAGACAAAGGGGGGCATCACATGGATTGAGGGTGTGGTTGTGAATGGTCTCTGATGTGATGACAGAAAAGAAAAAAATAAGGGATAGGAAAAGGTCTGTGGTAGAAAAAGAGTAAAGGGAAGGTATAATGGGACAATTAGTTCACATCAAGAAGCTCAAAGGACCTATTACAATCTGGGGGGAAAAAAGGAGAGGGGTGAACATTGTCTGAAGCTTGATCACATCAGTTTTGACTCTAAGTGGGAAAAATTTAATCATTCAGTTGAGTATGGAAATCTATTTAATCCTATAAAGAAGTAGGAGGAGAAAGAGGAAAAAAAAGGGGGGAGGGCAGAAACACTAGGAAACTTTTTTGTAAGAGAAGGGGGGAAGGGTTGCCAGAAGATAAGTTAGTAAATGGAAAAAAAAAAAAAAACACTATTAGGAGAAGGGGGAAGGGTAATAGGAACTAAAGTAGTGGGTGGAGTGAGTAAAAGAAAACCACATGATTAATTATTGGGTTGAAAGAGAGAACAAAAGTATATACAGGAGAGAAAATAAGATGGAGGGAAATACAAAGCTGGTAATCATAACTGTTAATGTGAGTGGGATAAAATCTCCCATAAAACAGAAGTAAATAGCAAAGTGTTATAATATGTTATTTACAAGACACACATATGATACAGAAAGACAAATACAGTGTAAAGGTAAAAGGCTGGAATAGAATGTTTTTATGCTTCAACTGAAGTAAAAGAAAAAAAGAAAGCAGGGGTAGAAATTCTGACCTCAGATAAAGGAAAAGGAAAAGTAAATCTTATTAAAGGAGATAAAGGAAAGTGCATCTTGATAAAGGGTAACACAAATGATGAAGTAGTTATATTACTAAATGTATATACACAAGTGGTAGAGCAGGCAAATTCCTACAGAAGATTTTAAGCCAGTGACAGGAAGAAATAGACAACAAAATGATCTTAGTGGAGGACCTCAACATTCCTCTTTCAGAATCAAAGAGATCTAGCCATAAAATAAACAAAGAAACTAGGGAGGTTAATAGGAACCTAGATAATCAAATATAAAAGACCTCTGGAGAAAATTGAATAGGTACAGAAAGGAATATGCCTTTTTTCTTGATAGTATATGGCACCTACACAAAAACTGACCATGTATTAGGGCATTAAAAACTTCACAATCAAATGCAAAAAAGGAAGAAATAGTAAATTCTTCTTTTTCAGACCACAATGCAATAAAAAAATTATGTCCAATAAAGGACCAAGTAAAGATAGACTAAAAAACCATTTGGAATTCAAAAATATATATAATTTTAAAGAATGAGTGGGTCAAATAACAAATCACAGAAACAAGCCATATTTGCATCCAAAAGAATGACAATAATGAGACAACATACTAAAACTGATGGCATGCAGCTAAAGTAGTATCTAAATAGCTTCATGAATAAAATAGAGAAAGAAGAGATCAATGAATTAGGTATGTAACTAAAAATCTAGACAGAGAACAAATAAAAGCTCCCCAATAAAAACCAAATTAGAAATTATGAAGCTCAAAGAAGAGATTTTAAAAATAGAGACAAAGAAAGCTATTGACTTAACCAAAATTAAGAGTTAGTTTTATGAAAAAATTAAATAAAATAGATAAACTTTTGTTTAATTTAATCAGAAAAAGGAAAAAAAAATCAATCCTGCTAGTATCAAAAATGAAAGGGGTAAACCCACCAACAATGAATAAGAAATTAAAGCAATAATTAGAAGTTATTTTGTTCAACTCTATGGCAGCAAGTCTGACAATCTAATCAGAATAGATGAATATTTACAATAATATAAATTACCCAAGTTAACAAAAGAGGAAATAAAATATTTAAACAGTACCATTTTAGAAAAAGAAATTGAACAAAGCATTAATGAACTCCCGAAGAAAATACCTCCAGAGCCAGATGGATTCACAAGTGAATTCTACCAAAGATTTAAAGAACAATTTATTCAAATACTATGTAAACTATTTGCAAAAAATGGAATACTGCCAAATTCCTTCTATGACACAAATATGGCACTGGTACCTAACGCAGGAAGAGCCAAAACAGAGAAAGAAAATTATGGACCAATCTGCCTAATGAATATTGATATAAAAATCTTAAATAAAATAATAACAAAGAGATTACAGCAACTTGTCAGCTTGATAATACACTATGACCAAGTAGGATTTATACCAACAGGGCTTGGTTCAATATTGGAAAACTATTTCCGTCATCAACCATATCAATAACAAAAGTAACAGAAATCATATGATAATCTCAATAGATGAAGAAAAAGCTTTTGACAAAACATAGTATCCGTTTCGATTAAAAATACTAGAGAACAAAGGGATAAAGGGAGCTTTCCTTAAAATAATATGGACAATCTATCTAAAACCATCAGCAAGCAATATTTATAATTGAGAGAACTGTATGCATTCCCAATAAGATCGGGGGTGAAACAAGGATTCCCATTATCAACACTATTATTCAACATTATGCTAGAAATGTTGGCATTAGCAATAAGAAAAGAAAAAAGAAATTAAAGGAATTAGCATAGGCAATGAGGAAATAAGCCTATTATTCTTTGCAAATAAAATGATATTGATATACTTAGAGAATCCTAGAAAATCATGCAAAAACCTACTGGAAACAATTCACAGCTTTAGCAAAGTTGCAGGATATAAAATAAATCCGCACAAATTAGCAGCATATCTATATATATATATATATTTATATTTCTGACAAAGCCTATCAGCAAGATATTGAGAGAGAAATTACATTTAAAATGACTATAGACAAAATAAAATACTTAGTGGTCTACCCGCCAATACACACTCAAGAACTATATATGAACACGATTACAAAACACTGCTCACACAAAGTCAGATCTAAACTATTGGAAAAATATAAATTATTGATGGGTAGGCTGAGCTAAAATAATAAAAAATGATCATTCTGCCTAAATTGATCCACTTGCTTAGTGCCATACCAATCAAAATGCCAAAACATTATTTTATAGAACTAAAAAAAATTAAAAATTCATCTGTAATAACAAAAGGTCAAGAACATCAAGAGAATTAATGAAAAAAAATTACAAAGTATGATCACTTAGCAGTACCAACCCTAAAATTATATTATAAAGCAGCAGTAATCAAACCATTTGGTACTGGCTAAGAAATAGTGTGATGGATCAGTGTAATAGATTAGATACACATGGCACAATAATTAAGATCTATAGTAATCTGGTATTTTATGAATCTCTAGACTCCAACTTCTGGAATAATATATGATAAAAAATGCTGGGAAAACTGGAAAATAATATGTCAGAAAATCAGCATAGACCTACATCTCACACACTATACAAAATAAAGTTAAAATGAATACATGATTTGGGCATAATGAATGGTACCATAAACAAAATAGGAGAACAAAGGATTTTTAGAGAAAGGGAGAATTTATGACCAAAGAAGAACTAGAAAACATTATGAAAGGCAAAATGGACAACTTTGATTAATTTTTTTTTTTTTGCACAAACAAAACCAACGGAACAAGATTAAAAGGGGAGTACAAAGTTGTGGGGGAAAAATCTTTACAGACAGTATTTATGATAAAGGTCTCATTTCTAAAATATATTTTAAAAATGTGAAATATACAAGACTACAAGCCATTCTTCAATTGATAAATGGCCAAAGGATACGAACAATTTTTGGATGACGAAATTAAAATTCCCTTAAAGTTATATGAAAAAATGTTTTAAATCATTATTGATTAAATATAAATTAAAATAACTGAGGTACCACCTTATACCTCTCAGATTGGCTAAGATGACAGGAAAAGATAAACATTGGAGGGGATGTAGGAAAACTGATACACTAAAGCATTGTTGGTGGATTTGTGAATGATCCAATCATCTGGAGAGCAATGTAGAACTATTCCCAAAGGGCTATAAAACTATTTATACCCTTTACCCAGCAGTGCCATTACTGAGTCTGTATCCCAAAGAAATCATAAAGGAGGAAAAGAACCTCTATGTGCAAAAAATGTTAGTGATGGGTTTTTGTGGTAGCAAAGATTTATGAAAGGAGTGGTTGTCTATCAATTAGGGAATGGCTGAACAAGTTGTAGTATAGGAAGGTAATGTAATATTATTGTCCTATAAAACAATGATGAACAATCTAGTCATAGAAAAGCCTGGAAAGATTTATATGAACTGATGTGGAGTGAAATAAGCAGAACCAGGAATACAGTGTACACGATAACAGCAAGAATGTGAGATGATCATCTATGGTTCACATATGGTTCTCATTGGTGTGATCCAAAGCAATCCCAATAAACTTTGGACAGAAAATGACCTCTGCATCCAAAAAAAGGATCTGAGGATATTGAATGTAAATTAACACATTTTTTTCACTTCTTTTTTCTGTTTTTTTTTTCCCTCTTTCCCATGGTTTTCCCCTTTTGCTCTGAATTGTCTCTCCCAACATGATTCATAAAGCAATGTGTATTAAAAATAAACTTACTACAATTTTAAAAATAAATAAGTAAAAAGAAAATTTTAAAACAAATACCATTTTTGCTTGAAGACCTATAGTTTTGGAAATCCCCTACCTTCCAAGATAGTCTATGATACTTTGGAATAGCACCAATTATCAGAAAGAGATTCTTCCCATTAAACCTGAGTCTATATCTTTGTAGCTTCAGCCTATGGTATCAACTTTTGCCTAACTAAAGTCTGATAACTTCTATGAGTGAATAAACAGTTCTTGAATACCCAATTTCCAAAGAAGCATGCTACACGACAATGCGGTCATGCTTTGATATTTGAATTAGTGAGGAAACATTATGAAGATCTTTTGTTAAGTACTGATTAAAAATTTTAAAAAATAGATATCCCCAAAGAGATGGGATACATTCTAAGAAAGGAAGACAGCATATATAGGGGAATTAAAATAAGCAAATACAAGTATGTGACAAAGAATAGTTTAGGTAAAGCAGGAAGTCAGAATGCAGGTGGCCTGGGTTAGAGACAGTTGGAAAAGTTAATAAGTTTTATATTGGCCATTACTAACTAGACTCCATGATTCTAGATAAGGCTGATTAAATACTGGTAGAAAGAGGTTTGTCATTCAGGCAAGATAATTTAGATTACCTAGGTGAATGGGTAGATCCTGGACAGAATAAGATGAAAGCAATGATCACCAATCAGTTCCTAGGAGCCTACCCCAGCAAAATTTGTCTAGAGAAGTAATAATTGTGAAGAAATTGCTCTCTATTTTGATCCAAAATGTGTTTCTTATGAATTTGTTCCAGAATTTCACTTATTAAAAGACAGAAAAGAATAAGGCATATCTGAAAATACCTGCTTAGTCAATGATACTCAAATGGTATTTCCCATCTCCTTAAATCCCTCTGCTGTCTAATATCTGTTGTTCATAATTAACAACAACAACTATAATTAAATTATAACAAAAATAAAATAGAATGAAAGACTGGACGCTTTTCAATGTCACACAAGGGCAGTGGTACCTTAGTTATGAAGAACACACACAGAAGATTGCCTGGGCTGTTTCCTTCCTAATGTGATGACAGTAATTAAACCAAAAATATTCAAGCCAATGCCAACAACCTCCCACCATCTGTGACCTTGAAATGACCAAAATAGAGTTCCCATTGAAATAACTGCTGCCCCTAGCAGAAACCCATACCTAATTCTAAGTGGCAAGTGACATTTAGTTATTTACCTGATATAAAGGATGGATGAGCCCACTGGCACAAAATCCTTGGTGCGGAATCAAAACTTGCAGCTGTTTCTTACCTTTATCCTGATTATGTCTCACTTAGGGCAAGTTAAGCCATAAAAATTAACCAGGGTAGTGAAATGCATCAAATCCACATTAATATCTTTAATTACTGTGCCATACCTGAGTGCTCAGTCCTGCGTTAGTAAGCTATCGGGATTCTCCATTAGGAGCTCTGCTTTCACAAGCTGTGGCACTGCTAATTTGCCTCAGGTGAAAAAAATGCAAATCTTAGAAAAGAATATTTTTAAACAAAATTAGACCAAAGGCAATTACTGCTTCTAAAATTAATGTGTCTTTTTTTTTTAAACCTGCCCCTTTCCACTCTGGATGATACTGAAACTCAAAGTAACTTTACTTTTAAAAATACATTTTACTATGGACTCAACTCAGTGCCTTGGAGACTTCCATAAAAATTTATTGCCTCTTGCAGAAAACATGTATCTTTTTTTTTCCCTTTATGTATAAGATATAGTGATCAGAGACCTAGTCAATATAAATTCTGTGTTCTACTCTAGCAAAAATTTTAATAAATCCATCAGGGATGAAACCAAGTGCTCTAGTTAAAACATTTTAATATTAATTTAACTGAAAACTTTTACAGTTTAAAAAATTATAGCTTAGGAACAAATCTCATTATTGAGCTTTTGAAAGATGCATTTTTGTACAAATAAGAACTAATCAAGATGTTAAGAAAATGAGTGTTTCCAAAAGTAATGAGTGAAAATATACACATATTATGAGTTATAGATAACTATGGATATCAGTGAACTATCCTGTATAAATAACTGACATTTACAAAGCACTCAAAATTTTTCCAGTTGCTTGATGTATGATTCTTAATGAGATCCTCATAGCAAACTCATGAATTTAGCACCAAATATATTTTTGTGTTCATTTTATGAATGAGGAAACTAAGACTAAGAAGGTAATGTACTCATGTTTAAAAAGCTAGCAATAGGGGCAGCTAAGGGGAGCAGTGGTTAGAGCACTCAGCCCTGAGTTCAAATGTGGCCTCAAGACACTTAATACTGCCTAGCTGTGTGACCCTGGGCAAGTCACTTAGCTCCAATTGCCTCAGGAAAAAAAACAACTAGCAATAATCAGAGGCAGTATTCATACTCCAACTTTCTTGAATCTAGAGTTATTTTAACAATCATACTGAGCAGGCTTCCAGTTCTGGTTATCATTTTATCTCATTAACTCCTCTACTTACGCCTCTATCACAAATGGTGTTTTGTCAAGAATGGAATTGTGCAGTCACTCTTATACAGGTGGGAAAAGGGGAGAATATCTGATAGTAACTTCAAGAATAAAGAATTTATATACATGGCCCTCTTAGGAGAAGTTATATATCAGAGAGTATCATAATTATATCAAGGATGTGTAATTTGCCCTTCAGAAGAAAGAAGCCACTGGTAATTTTTACTTTAACAACTGCTGGGACAGAATATAGAATTACCTCAGTTGGATAAAATGTGCTAATGGATAACAGGATCATCTTGTTATTCATTAGGTCCTGATCAGCTCCTTCTATTAACATATGTGAGCATTTCTTCTATAATTTGTAATCTTAGAAATATACTGAGGGCATGGAGAGATTGTGATTGATCTAGGGTTCTATCACCAATATATGCTATTGGTGAAATAAGAATCCATATTTCATGGTTTTAAGATACACTACACCCTGATATCTTAATTTCCCATTTATTTTAATCCCACAATATTTATCCAACTTTCACCACTCCTACACCATAATAAGCATTGTATTAATGCCATATCTATTCACACCCCAAATTGTAAGATACTTGAGATCAAACTTCTTTTATCCTCAGTTTACAGATGTACTCAAACTTACATGACTTACCCAGGGTCCTATATCTTGGAAGTATGAAATAAGATATCTCATACTTATTATAAGATCATTGATTTAGAATTGAAAAGGGACAATTAATCCAACTTTTGATTTTACAAATATGGAAACTGAAATGAGAGGAATAACACTAACTCCATATCTCATGACATCAAATTGAATGTTACGTGCTTCTTACGTGATTCTGAATAATTAATGAGATGTGATTATTCTGAGTGTTTGAAATCCCCAGTGATAGATCCAAATAAAACATATAATTCATGCTTCTTAAAAACACACAAGGGACCTTGTATGGTAAATTTTATTTATAAAACTAAATATTCGTCTGCCCATTTTCCAAAAAAGAAGGACAAAGAATATTCACCTCATATAATTAATGTTATTTTAAGACCAAATCTACTCTTATCTTGGAAGGTCAAACTAGAGTAGGTTTTAAAACATAATTTGATTTCCTTAATTGCTTTAAATTCACAGATATAAAAATAGGTTAATATGGGCAATCATCACTTCATGTGCAGGTGCTCTTTGTTTATTACATATCAAATTCCAGGGATAATTTGCCAATCAACTAATATGGAATAGTGTGGGATGTGATTGCATTATGCTCAGCTCAACGGGAATAGTACAACCATGCTGGGTTTGCTTTTAATGCTCTGTATCTACATAAATTGCTCAATTAGGAAGGTCTTTTGTGTAGAATATATTGGAAATTAAAGATCAGGTTACACTTCATTCCTTATTTGGCTAGCTCCTTATAAAAAATAAAAGATGAAAGAAAAGAAAAGAAAGAAAAGTCTAGAAGAGAACAAGTCAATAAGATGTTTCAAATTAAAATTTCCTCTTTTCTCAAATATATACATAAACAGACATATGGTAGCATCATCAATTCAAAAGTTGAAATGGATATTTACTTAATTTAAGAGATGTAGAAAAAGGCCTCCAAAGATTAACTGACTCACTTGGGATTATCTGAGACACATAAAGATAAATGAAAGTCTCTAACTCAGTTGCTATGACTCCCACATTCACTGTTCTTTCCAAGAGTCATGAACAAAACCAAGTTGACAAATATATTCACAGATGTTACCAATTAATAGATAATTCATGGTTTTAGTAAACAGCTAATATAAAAAATGTAAAGCATGTCCAATGTCCTGCATGAAGTTTATTTCTTAAGCTAAACAAGGACAAAAATTTATGTAGAAATAAATGTGACCTCAAAAAAACAAACAACAAAACAAACAAGACTAGATCAATACAACTCCTAGTAATCAAATCATATGTTCAACTTTTTTTTATTCTCTTCCTTTATGAACATCTGAAAAACATTAGAGATACCATCATTAATTTCATATCTCAGTTATATTTCATTTTCTTTTTCATTTCTCTATAATTTTCCTTTTTGTTACATTATACTGGTAGATGTCATGTCCAAATTCAATTTGCTATCTTTCTTTCCTCCAAGGGATTCATTATGCTTATAATCATTGATAACTCTAAATGAAAACACAAAAACTATCATGCTGCTTGTATTCTCGGGAATAGCATCTAATTACCAGAGAAACATTCAAATCCCCAATTTCTTATCAGTCATAAGGGAGCCACAAGAAGTCTGTGTTTAGCTCAAAAATTTCAAGAGACAAACAAAAAAAATGTTACCCCATAAGAGGGCAAATTTTTTGTTTCCCCTGAAGAAACAAAAGCAGAACTCTAAACATTAAAATCAACATTTTAGAATAATTATTGGAAATGAAAAACTCAGTAGTGTCTAGCAAACTCTTTCTCACATTTAAGGAGATGATTGTGGTTTCCAGAATTTAAATGGAAAAACACACACACACACACACACACACACACACACACACACACATACACCACATACACACAAATGTAACAGAGAGAGAATCTGCTCATAATGATCATGCTCCTCTCCAGTCCCTTTTACATGATTTTAGTTTTCATTTTTTAGGAGAAGACTCAAAGTTAATGGAATTCTTTATGGGCCCAGAAAATGCATTTTGGGAGTATTTTTCTTGATGTCAAACTTTATAAAATTCTGTGAAGCTTTTAGGGCTCTCTGGAGAGCATGCTTAAATGAGGATACACAGAAGTGATTAAAGATCCACTTTTAGCTATAGATCTCGAAAACTATCCATTGTAATTGTTTGGAAAGTAATAGAGTTTTTCAATCAGAGATTCCAAGAACTTATATCCTGGGTAAAGAAGGAAAAAATGCCATTCTCCTTTCTCACCAAAAAGAGCAAAAAATATTTTCATCTATTAATTTAACTTTGATGACTTCCATTCATTGGAAGGTGGAGAAATAAAGTGAAATGTTATTGGTTATTCAGATGTTCTTATACTAATCTCTTACCCATAAGGGAGATATACATGAGATATTCAGTTCTTCCAATAAGCCCTTGTCATATCTCTTGCTGATTTTAGCACATGAAATCATAGCTAAGAACCAGTATAGTCAATTAAAAGATTACCTTTGAAGACATAAAGATGGAGGCTAAAGTCTTACCACTGTCATATACTGAGTAGCCAGAAGTATGCCATTTAACCTCTTAGTGAACCGGAAACTGTAAGAATTTACATTTTAGATGCATTGCCAAGTGTTTTTTTTTTTCCTTTCTTTTATTTTTTAAAGATATAACTAATTGGAAATGAGACATTATATACTGAGTTCATAACACAGATCTCAGGTTTCTCCCCAGGAGGACAATCATACTCTTAGAACAATAATAACTTCAAAGCAATTAAATAAGTGAAAATGAAGCCCTGTCAAGCTGAAGAAAGAACAAATTATAGTATATGAATATAATAGATTATTAATGATCCTTAAGATATGAAAACTATGAGGAAATGAGAAAAATACATAAAGTTTTATGTCAATTGATGCAGAAAAAATAAAACAAAATCATAAGGACAATATTTATAACATTTAAAACCTTGCAAATTAAATGTTACAAAGCAGCAGAACTCAGCTGATTAGTAATAACCTTGTCCAAGAAAATAGTTAATAAAACACTTTACCTTAGCACACAGGTGAGGAATTAAGGTAACAAATCACATGCATTTTCAGAAAAGTGATTTCATTTACTTGTTTCATCTAAATAATATTATTTGTAATAAGGTAAGGTTCAATGGAGGTGAGGGAGCATAGAGGAAAATTACTATAATCCAAAAAGACCAATATTTGCAAAAACAAAACAAAACAAAACTCACCATCTATGTTGCAATTAATATATGAATCCCCAAGGTTGAGTTAAAAAGTGAACATTTTAATTGAAATAAATTCTCATGCCTTTAAAGTCCAACCCAACCCAATCTAAGCAATTATTTATTATCTACATAAAATACTCTAGCAGTTTCTAGAAATAAAAAGACAAAATAAGAAGCAGTTCCTTTCTTCAAGGAGGTAACTTTCTAAAAAGAAAGATATTACAAGAAATCATAAAGGGACTGATTTCAGAGAAACTTGGGAGGATTTATGGGAGCAAATGCAAAGTGATGTGAGCAGGAGAATGATTCATACTTTAATAACAATATAAAGACAAACAATTTTGAAAGACTTAAAAACTCTGATCAGTGCAATGATCAACCATGATTCCCAGAAGACAGCCAATGAAATGTGCTACATACCTCCTGACAGAGGATGAGGTATTCTGTATGCAAATACAGACCCTTGTTTTTGATCATAATCAATAAAAGAATTTGTTTTAGTTGAAAATAAAGAAAGGATGTACCATATAAATATATGATTACATTCATAATAAATTAAAGATGAATAAATGATCATTAAGGCTGAGGGAGTCATGAAAGAATGTAGGATATGCAAACCCTACCATATCCATCTCTGCATCCATAAGCATAAGAGAAATAAGTTGTGGGTCTCAGTTTAAGTGATGGCATGGCAGTAGTAATAAGTGATAATAGCAATAGTAATATTGGTGGTGGTGATTGTGTGCTAAGAGTGATAGAAGGGATAGTGATAAAGATAATGGCAGTGGTGGAAGAGCTGGTAGTGATAGAAGTTATGGTAGTATTAGTAATAGTAGTAGTAGTAGTAGTAGTAGTAGTAGTAGTAGTAGTAGTAGTAGTAGTAGTAGTAGTATAGTAATAGTAACAATAGTAGTAATAGTAGTAGTAGTAGTAGTAGTAGTAGTAGTAGTAGTAGTAGTAGTAGTAGTATAGTAATAGTAACAATAGTAGTAATAGTAGTAGTAGTATAGTAATAGTAACAATAGTAGTAATAGTAGTAGTAGTAGTAGTAGTAGTAGTAGTAGTAGTAGTAATGGTAAAAGATGATTAGTTATTGCCACAACATTTATAGCACAATAGAGCCTAATCATGGTTATTTCTGGTAAGATATACTGGAATAACTTTGTGGTAGACTGTTCACAAATATTCCATAGCAACTTTGTAATAAATTACTATTTCCCAGCCCTCAAGACAAGGGAGAAAAACAAAAAACACACTCACTGTAGCCTGCTGCTTTTCTGCTTTCTCAGCTGCCTCATTAAGTTGCTTTTGAAAGGCCTCCTGGAGAGACTTCATTTCTTCCCTAGTTTAGTACAAGGAAAAAAAAAAGACATAATACAATTTCTTCAGTCCCTTCTGCCCATGAGGAAAGAGGTTTTTTGTTTGTTGTTTACTTGGGTTTAGAAAATAGACAACTTAAATCAAGTAGGGCCAACCAGAAGCAGTCAGCATTCATCTAAGGGTCCCTTTAATAAAGGTCTTTGTGTCTGGATGCAAATGCAAAAAGTAAATTGTATTTAAAAGAAATTGCCTTGCCATTATGTCTACCAAAGGATCCCACTGTGTAAAACATCTGTGAGCTGCATAATGGGTAGCAAATCAAATTAATATAATAATACGAATCAGCAAGCTAATTCCACTAAAAATATGGTAGGGTAGGAATATGCAAGTAATAGAAAGTTACTCCAGATTTTCTGAGTGTGTGTACTTCTTCTAAGTGAGGGTTTATCCTTGCTTAATATCATGCTTGCTACAGTGCTTCAGAGGTCTGAGCTTTTCTACAGTGTTTCAGTAGAAGGGTGTGCTTAGGACTAAAAAAATAGCCTCATTGTTTTGAGACAAAAAGGAATACACACACACAGACACACACACACACACACACACACACACACACACACACACACACACACACAGACATTCACCATCAAGAATGCACTGGGTACTTAACAAGAACTATTCTTCAACCAGTGAAAATGAAAACATTCTCAAAAATGCCAATGCCCCTTCTTGAATTTATGCATTTGTCACATGGCATCATCTTAAAATAAATGATTTATAATCATGCATTTTTAGAGCCTTTAATTATTTTTGATTTTCTTTTTAATCACCTAAGCCATGTTTATAAGAACAAGATCTGATTATCCCTGTACATATTTTAAAAAATAATGGAAGTAATTTTTCTAGATTTCCCTCCAATACACACTTTTACTATCCACCAAAAAACAAAACAAAACAAAACAAAAAAAAAAAAAAACAGAAAAGTTTCTACTAAAGGAAATCTAGGAGATCTTTCCTAATTGCCTCACTTTACAGATGAGAAAAATGAGGCTCAGAGAGGGATTTGGCCAAAATAACAAACTTCATCAGTAGAAGATGAGAAATGAGAAATTTCTCTCAATTCCAGTTTCACACATCATTCTGGTATTCTAATAGACAAAAGAAGTTAACAGAAATAACAACCGATTTTCAAATGGAAGAGATACTCATAGGGACTAAGTAATTGTTAAAGAAACATTAAATGTGTGACTAGGTGTTTAATGGTTCCCTTCAGTCTAGATTTCCTTCACCTCAGGCTGAGGAGACTGGAGGCAGTTATTCTTCCAAGCTCACCAATACATCATCCTATTTACAACAAATAATTCTTTGCTTATAATTTGCATCCTATGTAAAAGAAAGCTATATCATTAGGTATATCCCCTCGGGTTCCCACAATAGACTGAAAATATTGAAATTTCCCAAATTGTCCTGCCTGGTAGACATCAGTATCAAGATCTTTGGATGCTGCCTTCCCATTCTGAATGAGACTCTCATAGTCCTCAAATGCTTTACTCCATTTGCCCCACAAATGAACCTAAAATAGAGTTGACTTTTTGCCCTCACTTATGTAGAATGTAAAATTGAGGATAGGATTTGTTGTTTTTTATTTTTAACCTTTATATTTCTACTTCCTTGTACACTAAAAAGGCATTCAATAAAATTGTATTAAATTGGATTGATTTGTTTTTTTAAAAACTGAGAAAGCTAAAATTGAAACCAATAGTTGACTGGATTAAGTTCCTTTGTCTTACTCTTAGTATGTGCTCAGGAAAAAGATACACCTTTGAAATTTTAGCATTTTTATCTGTAAAATGGGAGTATTAACACTTATACTACTGACATTATAGAAATAGAATGACAAAATATTTGTAAAAAAAAAAAAAGTGCTTAACACAGCCTGGCACATAGTAGGTATTATACAAATGTTTTTGACCTCTCAAATCAAGGTAGAGAAAATACATTGTCAATCTTATAGGATCAAAGAATATTGAATTTCGATTATATTTTATGATGCAGTTTTATCTGTACTTATGATTCCTAACACTGAACAGTAAAAAACAAATTATAGAGTGACTAAAAGTCTTGGCCACTAAAAAGTTGTGTGACCTTGAACTAGTCATTTAACCATGTTGTTGTTTTTTTGTTTTTGTTTTTGTTTTGTTTCCTCAACTTAAAAATGAAATGAATACTTGTGCTCTCTATAACCCAAGGTTGATGATGTTAGTCCTTTTAAAAAGATTAAAAGTATTATGTAAATTATTGAAATGCATGTGATAAGGATGATGATGACAAAAATCTATTACTCTTTTCTTGGAACACCTAACATAAATGTTCTGACTTTGAATTTCTGTATACCTGTTAGATATTTAATAACAGTTAATTTCTGGCACCCCAAACACCATTTATGAACAAGTTCTATTTTCCAGTTCAATTCCATCTATGCCTTTCCTAAATTTGAATTACTAGCGCTTTTACAGAACCAGAAAGTAAATTCATAATCATTTTATCAATTCCATGACTGCTTTCCACGAACACAGATCTAAGCTGAAAAGTGTCTCAGAAGTTTTCTAGTCCAAACCCACATATTTTACAGATGAGGTAACTGAAGCTGAGAGAAGTTATGTGAGTTATCCAAAGTCATATATATAGAAAGTCTTAAAGTCAGGTCTTCTGACTTAGAGAAAATGCTAGTTTTACTGAGCTAAATGAAAAGTTTTGGGACATCGGAAGCAAATTTATTCCTTGGAAACATTGTATTGCTTGGGATTTTTTAATGTGGTTTTTTTTCATTTCTTCCTCCCCTGGGAAACTGTACTTTAAATGATGTTTTCTCACAATTGAGTTGTTAACAAGATAAGATGTTACTTAGTGACTTGGGAGGAAAAAATAAGTATAAACAATTTACTAAATTCCCACCAGACTCATTCATGTTAATACATGTTACATTTATTGCTTTTTTATTTTGTTTTGGTTAGTCTTCAAATAGTAGACAAAATGCCCTCTTAATAGTTTCCTAACCAAACCTCTGTGCTGCTGCTCATCACAGCTCCTGGAAATAAGCCCAAAGAACAGGTTGTCTATAGAATCCATAAAAGAGAAAAAACAAAGGTAGATAACATAACCTGATTCTATTATTATTAGAGGCAAAAAAGGCCTCCCTTGTTGAGCTGTGAAGTTGAGGGCTGATCTTCTGAATCCCTCCCTGCTATTAAGGACTTTATATCAAATGCACTTCTATACAGTTTTCCCTTCCAATGCCTTCAAAACATAAGGATTAGGCATGTGATGGAGCCAATCATCAGAGTTCTCAAGAACCAGTTGTCAAATTTTCACTGTGAAAATTCACACCCAGAAAATCATCAAAAGCTACAAATCAGGAATTAAATTGTTATTTTATTGTTTATCGTGAGAAAATATCAATAATGCAGATCAAAAAGAAAATTAGGATGCTTTGTACATTTTTTTAAAAGAGTTGGTTGTTTAAAATTACTGATACATGACTGCTCAGTTCTTTCATGCTCTATTAGGGTGTCTTCTCCGGAAGTCAGCATTCAAGTCCTAGCTTGATCTGAAAGAATAGGGGAACTCGCTGGCTGGAAAAGTAGACTGAAAGAGGGAGAGGAAGAGGCAGTGCCTAGTTTATGGATGAATGGGTGAATGAATAGATGGATGGATATATGGATGGGAGAGATGATGGTAAGGAGACAGGGTTCTGAGAGGGATTTTTACTAATACCCATAAAACACTTTTTGTCAGGTTCATCAACTAGAATTTTTCTTTGTTTGTTTTTCAGCAATATAGGTAAGTTTCAGTCAAAAATCCATCTCTATTTAAACAGACAAGCCCCTGCTCTGTAACTTAGAGTCAAAGGAAACTGCCTGAGCTACTGAGAGGCTGAGTGAAACTTTAGGGAGGATGATTCTGTTGGGAGACTTAAATACACATAGCTCTTCTGACATCAAACTCAGTGTTTTCTTTTTATAAAAACTTGTGACATCAAAGTCACTTTTTTAGTGAAGGTCCATTGTAAAATGAAAAGTGTTCTGTATAAACAAAAGGGAAAGAGAGCCTGACTGATGGTGGTAATTTCCAAAAGTGACTTTAAATCTTGAGTTGGCTAATCCTAGCTCTTCTGAAAGTAGCCCAAGTTCCTCATTGGTCTCAATATGTAGATATAGATTTTCATTTTGTGTGATCATTTAAAATTCCAGTTAAAGTATTATGCTAATTGATAGTGATCAAATGACATAATTTGTGGATAATTTCGTGGGAGACATTGTGGATAATTTTGACCAGTCAGAGCTACAAATAACAATTTTAATATCTTAGGTAAATAAGCAGTAGTTAGAACATGTTAAGCAATGGCAGGAATTTATAGACAAAGCTCTACTTGAAGAGAAATTTCTTGCCCTTTAACTTCCCAAAATCTCCCAGATTCTAGGGCCATTTTTCCTTATCTTGGTTTTTTTTTTTTTAGTATAAATGTGTATATATATATATATATATATATACATATATATATATATATATATACATATATATATATATTTATACACACACACATATATATGTATATATAAATTTGCTTATGTACATATAAACATATGTGTAACATTTGTATGCAATATATAAATGTTATATATATGCACATGTATATATACATACACACACACACATATATATATATATATTACATTAACTTGCACATATCTATGCCTTAGCTAGATTATAAGCACTTTAAGAAAGTGTTTCATTTAAAAAAAATCTCTTTATCCCCAGCACCTTGGAAAATACATATCACAGATTGAAGGGATATATAAATCCAGCTTCATTGCCTGAGACAGAGATATCAGGACAGTAATAGCAGCTTGTGTGGGAAGAGAGTATGAGGTAGAATCTAGGGTGGCTTCTGACATGGAAAGACAAAAGACAATCCATCACAAAGCCAGAACAGAGACAGAGGTCAACTAGGATGCAAAGAAAAAGAGTGACAACTTGGCTTTTTAATGAATTGCTCTTGTGAATAAGGTATTAAACTCATTTCTCTTGGCCAGAAAACTCTAAGCACTGTCGGTGCTTTCTCCATTTTAGCTCAAAGTCTTATTCTGTCCTAGATATGGTTGATGTTGCATAGTTAAAACAATGAGACAAATTAATACCTTTTCCCTTCTCAATTGTGAGTTTGTTATGAAGCATTCTAAAAGTCTCTAGTTTGAATGACTTGCACAATGAATGACCTTCTATTCTCCAAGCTCTATTGAAAAGATTTTACATCTAATTTATGTTCACAAGTATTAAACAACATAATAGTGGAAAACAAAACACAGAATGTTCGCTCTAGGGATGTTACCTATAGCTCAGGTCCCCCTCACAATGGATAATTTGGGTATGATTAAGTGCAGTGTGCTTTGAGAAACCCATTGCCATGTTCACCTCTTATTGCAGCCATTTATCAGGGTCTCTTTAACTAAAATGCTATGGAATTGCTTTTAAAATGTATTAAATGATGGGGTTGAACCACATTCAATAACTTTAATAGACTCTGCACAATCTAAATGCTTATCTCTAGTTAATCTTGCCAAGTTCTAGCTGCTAAATGAAGGATGGCATCTATCAACTAACACTTCATGTGTAGCTGAAACAAAACAGCTTCTTCCATCCCTAACTGTCACTGTTGATAGTGTCTCTACAGATTTACCTCTTTTCACCTTGCCAACTCAAACCTTAGCATAATGGACTGTCACAGTTTCAGACTTGGGCTATTCAGGAGAGAATGACCAAAAGAGAAAAAAGAAAAGAAAACAAAAAAGAGGGAACTTACCTTTGTTTTTTGCCTAATTCCAGAAGCTTCTGAACATCACTCTTAGCTGATGCTTCATCATTTTTCAAAGACTGGTAAGGAAAAGAAAAGAAAAGGAGGGGGAAGATCTTATCAATATTGCTTGATTACAAAATGATGATTGGAGATTCCTTTGATTCCTCGTTCCATAGAATAACAAATTTTGCTACAAATTGTAATGATTTATCTAGTCAATTTGGACAAAAAGAATTTAGCCCATTTCCCCAAAATTAAATGATCTATAGGAACACTCATTGAAATTCACAAATTTCAATGAAGAATTATAATAAAGTCATGCTGGTTTTAAATGGTTTAAAGAGTATATTAAAGAAGTTATCACCTAAGTGGGTAGGTTAAAGGCAGCTAGATGTGATGCAGTTCTAGTACACATGAAGATTCATCTTCATAAATTCAAATGTGACCTCAACAATTTACTGTATGATCCTAGACAAAACATATAATACTATTTGCCTCCGTTTAATCATTTGTAAAATATGCTGAAAAGGTAATAGAAAACCACCCCAGTATCTTTGCAAACAAAACTCCAATTGAAGAGTTTCAAATGACTGGAAAAAATGACCGACTAACAAGAACAATAAAGGAGAAAGGATTCCAAATTGGAGCATCCAAATGGATCAGAATTGAAAGAGCTAGTGCTGCCCAAAACTTCAGTTATTTCAAAATAAAAGAACACGGGGCAGCTAGGTGGCGCAGTGGATACAGCACCAGCCCTGAATTCAGGAGGACCCAAGTTCAAATTTGATCTCAGACACTTAACACTTCCTGGCTGTGTGACCCTGGGCAAGTCACTTAACCCCAGCCTCAGGGGGGAAAAAAGAAAAGAAAAGAAAAGAACACAAACTGCCATCTCTTTCTTCTTTTTCTAGGCTGCTTTGTCCACAGCTCTCAATATATATACCCTGATTGCTTTACAAAAGAGAGGGGAAGGAAGGAAAGAATACAATAGTGTCCCAGAAAACTAGCATCCTGAAATCAAAGCAGCCAAGAACAAGAGATATTGGCCCACTTAGATCATTATTCATCTCAATGAATCATGGAATATAAAACTCTAAGGATCCATACTCTATAAAGGGGACTGTGTAATTCAGGGGAAACTTATTTGAATACTTCCAAGACAAGTGCAGGATGCCACCAGTTATTGGGGTTCAGGGAAGTCACTTTTCCAAGAAACACAACTACTTTGTCAAACCTATTTTGATTTAAGATTTATATTCCATCTGTTTCCAGATAGGAGTAAAATTGGCCAAATCATCCATCTAATATATAAGCAAAATCCAAGAAAGAAGTAAAAATACTTATGAGATGTCACCATAGATAGGGCACGATACATGTACTGAACATAAACTTGCAGGAGACCTCCAGAGATCTTCATTTTGAGCCCATTCACTCTAAATTTTGAACTTATTTTAACAAGATTAGAGGTGACACAATACACTAAATAAGGCACTGAATTGGAGGGTGAAGATATGGATTCAAATTCCAGTTTTGTAACTTACTGGGTGACTTTGAACATTCCACTTATTTACTTCATATCTGTAGGATTTACTTTATTCTTTTAAAAGGATGGCTAGGTGGCCACTTTAATTAAAGTCCCTCCAATGTCTTTTTCTTCATCATTAAGGCTATGAACCTCTATCTCTCTATGAAGGAGAAGCAATAGATTCAAAATTGAGAAAACAAAACTGTTACTGATGGCAGACCGTCAAAGAAAAATGATAGCTAAAATAATTTCCAGATAGAAGGAGATTAAAAACAAGAAGAAAAAATGAAAAATAAAGACATTTTTTCCCTTAAATCCATATGATGTTGCAGCTTTGTATTGAAGAAAGCAAAGAGTCCAATACATGTCATGTGCTCCTAAGCACATACTGGATATAGATCCTAATACTTTAAATTAAAAAAATAACTTGAGAAGTAATTTAATCCCTTTTCATCTATTATAACACAATCTATTAATTGATATTCATAATGATAGTCTCTGTTAAGTCTGGGCCAGATAAAGTCTGCTATGACAAAGGGATATGTTGTTTCGTCCAGTTGTTTCAGTCATATACAATTCTTTATGACCCTATATGGAATTTTCTTGAAAAGGATACTGGAATGATTTGGCAGATCTTTCTCCAGCTCATTTTATAGAGGCAAACAGGATTAACTGATTTTTTTCAAAGTAATAAAACCAGAAAGTATCTAAAGCCAGATTTGAACTCAGAAAGATTACTTTTCTTGACTGCAGACCCCACACTCTATTCTCTACACCATCTAGCTCCCCTATAAGAGGAAATAGTAAATGATATTACTCAATATCATGAATGATCATTTTCATTTCAGAGTTTCCATATCCCCAGTCCATCAGCCCCTCATTTTTTTCCTCAACTGCTTTTAGTGTTTATCCTTTCTCCCCCAACTTAGTCTTCTGGACCTATTCCCATTTGCCAATTCATCCTCTGCTTCAAACAATCAAAATTTCCTGTGGTGAATTCCATTTCCTCAAGGCCTTGGTCTCTATTTAGTGAATCTGATATTTTAATTTATGCTATGGTAGTAATAGCAGGTTTTGGTTTATGCAAACTAATAGAATGTACATCCACTGGTTTTTCTTTTCTTTTCTTTTCTTCTTTTTTTAATACAGAGTGCCTACACACCTATTAAGCAGCAATTAATAAATACTCATTAAATTGAATTATATTTCCCCTCTCATAAAATAAAGTGTTCTAGCAGAAGAAAATTATCAAATGAATACATTTTGGGTTGGATTCTAGAGTTCTGAAGTTTCTGCTATGAACTCACTATGTTATTATGAGTATATCAGTCCAATTTTCTCTATGACATTTTCTTAAAGGCCTGCTGGAAGGTATCACAGTCTACTTTTCTTGGAAAATATAAATTTCTAAAGTGTAAACTACATTCTTGACTGAACAGGAAGGGGAGAGGTCATATGGTAGGTTCCTCTGCACTCTGCACTCCCTTCTGAGACCAGTAGGCATTTTATTCCTGGAGATGTTCAACAGAGTCATCAGAATCCTCAATAGATTCCTGTTCAAAGACTCTCAAGTTATAAATGATGGTTTCATAAGAGCAATTCTCCTCCCTTCAGCCTTTTCTTGATTCAGTGATTTGGGTTTGTCTGAAAAATTTCAGACTCTGGGCCAGTGGGAATTTAAAATGTTCTTTTTAAGATAATTCCTGTATTCATTTTCTCTGCTGCTTATTATTGCTTTTGATTATTCTGTAATAGGAAAAACAGTGGAGTCAAATTTGTCTTGGGAGCTGTGAGGGACTGATAGTTTTGCAAATCACAAAATTTTCTCATTCTATCCATTTGCTAAGTTCAAATTCCCAGCCTGACTATTTAAATGATATTTCCTTGCAAATCTCACACTTGAATAAATAACCTTTTGTTATATTCAAGAATAAGGATTTTTTTAAATGCTAGCTAAAATTTAAATAAATTTGATTTCACTATAGTTTTTAAATGACCTACTATGTGTAAAAATATACTATATGAAAGACACAGGGAATGTAAAAACAAAATAACAAATAAAAATATCTATTCTGTTATCAGAATAAATAGCATCTAATTTAGTGAATTGTCTGCTGTCACTGAGGGTATGAATATTAATCTTACCTGAAGATTAACTTTAATTCCATCAAGCTCCCTGGAAGTCTTTGACAGCTGTCGGAGAATATTGCTTCTTTCCTTGAACACTTCTTTCAGTTGTCTCTCCAGCTCTTCATAGCCCTGTCTTAACACAGAAAGAACAGGCATGAAGTCCTCTCCTAATACTGCCTCAGTGCATTGGGCTGATTTGGAATCAGAGGCTTAGTTCTGACAAGTTTTCCATCACTTTTCAACGAAGCATCTAAATTCACCTGTAATAGATGATTGTTGTATCAGTCAGTATACACACACAAACCTAGAAAACGACCTAGAATCCTCATTAAAAAGAAATTATAACAAAATCCAGAATTTTCTGATAAGGTGAGGAAATTTAGAGATTACCTACTCTGACCCCTATATTTTACAGCTGAGGAAACTGAGCTGGTTCTATTCAAATTGAATGTCATACAGTTCCTCTGAACTAAGCTAAAGCCAGTATTCAACTCACAGATCCAATGAGGTGTAGTGGACAGAGCTCTGGAGTTGGCAATGGGAAGAATTAAATTTAAGTATTATATTTAAATAACAATGAAAAGCTTTGAGATCTTTATCACATCAGTTAAAGTCACTGAACCTTAAGAACTCTCTAAGATTATCAATGATATCTATCACTATCACTATCAGTGATGGTTGCTTTCAATATATCTTACTAGAGGAGTTTCCACCAATTATAAAATAACTAGTGCTTGATTCACAGTTAATAATCTTTCTACTTCTCCTCTCCCTCTTCTTCCACTCTGGGAAATGAAATAAGAAACTAGTTCATAAATAAGACTTTTATTGATCCATTCATTTTTGCTAATAACTTTGTTCATTCATTCATTCGTTTCTTTTTTTTTTTTCTTTTTTTGAGAGAGGCAACATGACATAATGGATAGGAAGTTCTCCTTGAACCTGGAAGACTATAATTTCTCAATATTTTTGGGCCAATGGTATCAAATTCAAATAAAAAGAATTAAACCACACTTAAGGATCCTTGTGGACCTTATATTGACTTTAAAAAGCACACAATATTATCACCTGTGGTCTATTGCATTTGTGAGCAGATAGATGACATAGTATATATTGTTCTGGGCTTGAAGTCAGGAATTTCATGTTTTTGAGTTCAAATACAGGTTTAGATACTTAGTAGCTGTGTTACCCTGGGCAAGTCCCTTAAGCTTGTTAGCTAAAATGAGTTGGAAAGGAAAAGGCAAACCATTCCAGAATCTTGATCAAGAAGACTCCAAACGGGATCACACAGTGTCAGTATTTCAAAAACAGCTGCACAACTGTATATTTATTAATTTGTTAAATATTTCATAATTATATTTTAACTCTGCTTTAAGCATCACTCTAGAATGTTGTGCCCCTACCTCCTGGAGCAACATATCTGACACCTGTATTCTAGGAAACTAAGACTATCTTTCAGAGAAGATGCGGTCCTTCTTTGGTAAGAGAATGTTTCTTCACCTTGAAATTCTCCATACAAATTAGATCAAAGAGCAAATTCTTAACCATTTTTCTAAATAAATTTCTATTATATGTGCTGTATAAGTATATATTTTGCTTCATTTTCTGCATTTTTTCCTTTCTTACAGGCTGTGATCTTTTAGATCCTCTATCCATTCAAATACATTGTTCTGTTCATTTTTTTTTCACAGAGCCTATTATTTGCCTATTGAGTCCTATCCTTGCAAAGAAAAAAAAGTCATACTTCATAAGTCTGAATAGTATGAGTAATTACAAAGTTTGAGTGGCCTTTGAGCTAGACCAAAGAAAAGTAAAGAAGCTGTGTTTGCCACATGCAACATCTTTAGGATTATTAGCAAATGGTTTCTATACAGAATGAGTTTCTTTGATGATTCTTTTCCTTCCTCAATTTTTTATGCAGAAGGATGCTAAAGTCTTCTGCCCTCATTCTTTCTCTTTCTTTGTGGCAAATGAGAATAGTTTCCTACAAAGGAAAATAGCACTTCTATCTGACCTTGTAATTTACCCTGCCGAACAGTGCCTTAGCTGGCAATCAGACTGTTATTAATCTTCTTCTTATCCTTACTGGTTGAACCAGGTAAGCAAGGGAAATGTTCAAAACTGTGAGTTTCCTTTTTTCCCCTTTTTTTTCTTTGTTATTGAAACTATTCCACTTTTATGAATGTCTTCTTGCCCCATCTCCTTGAGTCCCCATATCTTAAATGTATATAATTTTGCACACACACACACACACACACACACACCCTTTTAATGTATATATGAGAATTAATGATAGAGTGGGAAGGCTTTGTTTTGAAAAAAAGAACCATGATATCAGGGAAGTGGTGCCATGAGATGTAAGTGAATTGGATTCAAGTGAGAGAAGTCTGTGCCCAATGGCAAGATAGAGATCAGGAGAACAGGAGACAGACCTGGCTGTAGAGGGAGATCTTGGTCTTTTTAACTTAAGGTCTTTTACAGGTCTCAGTTTGACTGAAGCAACACCTGATCAATGATTAAGGCTAGATAAGGAATGAGGCAGAGAGGAGAGTCAGAGAGTCAGAGAGAGAGAGAGTCAGAGAGAGAGAGAGTCAGAGAGAGAGAGAGTCAGAGAGAGTCAGAGAGAGAGAGAGAGAGAGAGAGAGAGAGAGAGAGAGAGAGAGAGAGAGAGAGAGAGACAGAGAGAGAGAGAGAGAGAGAGAGAGACAGAGACAGAGAGAGAGACAGAGACAGAGACAGAGAGAGAGACAGAGACAGAGAGACAGAGACAGAGAGAGAGAAAGAGAGAGAGAGAGAGACAGAGAGACAGAGAGAGAGAGACAGAGAGAGAGAGAGAGACAGAGAGACAGAGAGAGAGAGAAAGAGAGAGAGAGAGAAAGAGAGAGAGAGAGACAGAGACAGAGAGAGAGACAGAGAGAGAGAGAGAGAGAGAGAGAGAGAGAGAGAGAGAGAGAGAGAGAGAGAGAGAGAGAGAGAGAGAGAGAGAGAGAGAGAGAGAGAGGGAGGGAGAGAGAGTCAGAGAGAGAGAGAGAGATGATGATGATGATAACGAATGGATGTATGAATGGATAGATAGGTAGGTAGATAAAAAGATATAGATATAAATATATGTATATGTAGTTATAGATATAAGTAACCTGGAAGATTAGAGGACATATCATTATAGATAAATACATATGAAAGGGAAAAGAACTTCAGGATTTCTTTAACTTTACAATGATTCTCAACTCATCAATGATTCAATCAATCAATCAATCAATTCAATCAACTCAATCAATGATTCAACATTTATGTTCATGTTGAATAGTTTTGCCTGATTTGCTGTAGAGTTTTCTGAGCTCATATTGGTCAGATCAGCTACAGTCAGACACCATTGCACCTTGACTCCAATGCAGTGATATCATTTTGATTTTCTTCAAGAATAAAGAACAACAAACAACCAACAATGGATCAAGGAGGGCTTGTTAAGTATCTGACAAGTCATAGCCATTCTGTGAAAGCACTGAAGCTACAGAGATAAAAATGAAGTCATTTCTGTCTTCAAGGAGCTTACATTCTCTAATTAATTTATTTAGACTATAAATATTGTAGTATAGTTCTCTGTTGGTAGAGGAGACATTTTCACTGGGAGTTTCCTAAATCAATCAATAAATATCACTCAACATTTCCTGCACTTCTACTATGCACCAGACATAGTGCTAAGCATTAGGGATATAAAAAGAAGTGAAAGATTGACTCCAGTATATATTTATAGTCTAATGGAGTGATTTCACTCTTTAAATGAATGAAAGCACTGATGGGATCAAAACTAAAACCAAATAAACCAAAACAAACCTCCCTTTCACAACCTGCAAAATCTGTAATGCAATTTAGAATTCAGTTATGGAGGGTTTTGTATCTCTCTTCATCCAAGTGAGTGTTAACACATCCTATCTCTCCAGTGAGAGGTTAAGATTCTTTAAATCAGGATGAACAGGTGTGTAATATGACCTGTAAAATGGGTAGCGATCATATTGTCCAGTGCACTGAGCCTTCTTGCCCTTAAAAGCAATGTATGTTGGTTCTCAATTGGAACAGTAAAAGTTTTAACTCTGGCTGCAGAAAATCAATGTTGCTTATCCTGGGGAAATTGTTTATTGTTTTCATTTCATTTCTGTGGTTGCTGGTTTTATCAAAATGTGTCACAAGAGCATATGAGATGATTTTGGATTTAAACCCCATAAAAATCAAGACTCCAGAGTATGTGCTTTACAAATCTCAAAAATATTTGCTTTTCCCACTAAACAAGTGCAATAGATGCAAAGCAGGATTAAAGATGTATCCATTCCCAGAAGTACATCATTGTCTAAATCTCAAGTGCAGTAACAGTAAGGATGTATTTAGATTTTCCTCAATTTTCTCATCTGTAAAATAGGAATTAAAAATAGCACCTAACTCCTAAGTTGTTGTGAGGATCAAATGAGATAATAAGTGCAAAATACTTAACACAGGGCCTAACTTAGAGGAAATGTGATGTAAATGTTAGCAACATTATCTTTGTCGTCATCATCATCATCTTCTTCATCTTCCTTCTTCTCCATCTCCTTTTTTTTTTTTCTGTTTGATGATTGCCCCATTCTCCCATAAAAGCCAAAAGAAGAGCTACCCTGTTCCTTCCAGGTATTCCTTTTAATATTCTATGAATTCCAAAAGAGAATGTAGACTGTCTATCTAGGTATCTATTAGATCTTATTTTTGTGAGTTAACTAATTTACTTCCTTTTGTACATTTCCTGAATGATACCTTTAGCTTCACTTCTTGAATAAAAATCATCATCAGATTCTTTATAATAACATCTACTGGGAAAATCTCTGACTTCATTTTCCCTAATATCTAGACTTTCTCTCTAAGCTTTTGAGTTTTTCTAACCCTGAAGTTGTATTTATGAGTCAGGAGATTTGGAGAGAAGTAGTTGAGTAGATCCAGGCTTCCATGAGATACCTGGCAGGCCTGAGTTCCTGAAGAAGGAGCTATAGCTTAAGCCCTACTACTGTTAGACAAAGAAAAGACACAATCCTCTTTATTCTCCTGATTTAAGTAGATAAAGAATTATGAGTTTCTTTTCTAGGCCTGTTTTGTACAGAATAAAATGAAATTGTGAAACCTTGAACAATGGAGTTCCTTAACCAGGCACAGTTCAACAAAAACTTTCATATTTATAATTCTGTTGCAGTAATAATATAATGTGAGTGCATTTCCACTTCAATTCATGGGCTGATTCCCTCAGAGAAAGTCCAATGTTGTGTTAGGGCATTCTGAAGGCAGGGCAGCTTGAATATCAGCATGATTGAGCAGCCTGAATGATAGGGAAGTTAATTCTGGGGTGCTTATATAAAAAGGAAAAAACAGGGTTTCCCTATTGACATTTAGACTAGCCTTAGTATCTTATATAAAATGGGAATTTATATCATTGTAGGGCAAAAAGAAAGGATCTTAGTGGTTCATGGCTCCAATAATCAGGATTTTCCTATTCTCAGCCTATGAATGAACTTACCAGTAATATGTTCATTACCTACAAAATATCTCATATGCTAGTCCATGCTTCTGAGTAGCCTCATGGCTAAGGCCAAATGATAGCAAAGTCCTTTGGTGGTGGTTGAGCAAAAGTTTTATCCAGGATATTATCTGAAACTTTTATTATTTTTCCTCTAACACAAAAGTACATGTCTCCTTGACAGAGGTCGATGGACCTTGACACTTAGGTGTATTGTCAAGGTAAATAGGTATTTATATTTGCTGTGTTTCTTGTGATCTTGAATAGGATGTGGGCTAGAATTGTCTATGCAGAATTATATTTAAGTAAATATGCTCAATAAGTTGGGTAAATATTGCCTTGGATTTTTAGAAGAAAAATATCCATCTTTAAAAAATAGTCAAAAAAGCAAAAAATAAATAGATCTCCTTTAGCCTGCTCAAATTCTTTCCAAATGTCAAATTGCTCTCATTTATTCAGAGGCAAGGAAATTTAGCAATGATAACTTTTTACGTATTGGATGGAAGTGGGATATTTCAATTGTAAACACAGAGAACTATTAAACTAAAAGTATTTGCAATGTTTATCCACTCCTAAGTGAAACTCAGGGCATCTCTAACATTAAATTCAGTTCTGCAAAGAGCCCACCTGTCATTTTTCCACATGTGAGTGGTACAGTTTGACACTTGCTAGTTCTCTTCAAGTAAAATACAACTGTCCAGATACACCTATCCCAAGAAATATACTGAGCTTTCATCTCCATACATCCCAAGAAAATATATTTATCCCATTATTTCTGAAACAGATAAGAAAAGTAGAAAGAATACTGAAATCAGAAATGATGGGTTTTAAATCAAACTTACATTTGCTATCTGTATAGTTGTGGGAAAGTTACCTATCTTTATTAATCTTAGTTTCCACATCCATAAATGTCTATAAACAATGTCATCTTTTTTTTTACAGATTTGGAAAGCTCAAATGCAATTATATACTTTGAAACCTTAATATAGATTACAAAAAACTGGTTAGTAGAATTCAGTCTACCAAAAACATATTAAATGTCTACTAGGCTCAAAAAATATGTCAAGTGTCTGGAATATAAAGAAAGGTAAAATACAATCTCTTCTTTCAAGAAGTTCAGTCTAAAAGAAAGAAAGGATGCAGATTTCCTTGTAGTAATAGAATATATGCAAGATAAATTAGATATGATCAAGAAAGAGAAAGAGCTAATATCAAACAAGATCCGAGGCTTAACCATTATGGATAACCATACAATAACAAATGACAAAGATGATACGGTACAATAACTATTACAATAATAACAATGACAATAATCCAGATGATGTCAATACAAAAGACAATGGGGATGAAGATGATGATAGTTAATATTTCTACATTTTCATCAAACACCACAACTTATTCTCACAACAGTTCTTTGAGTTAATTTTTTTTCAGCTTTTATATATAAGAAAACTGAGTCTGGGATAGGTTATATGATTTACCCAATGTTGTATAACTAGGGGGAGTCTGAGGCAGGTTTTGACCTCAAGTGTCCCTGAGTCTACATTATAATAGTCTAGATAGACACCATGTCACATAGTTTTGTGATACCTAGTTTGGGAAGAGGTCCTTAACACAGGGATACAGAATGGGAATGGTGCTGTTTCCATTCTCTGTACCAGTGCTAGAGTATGGGGAGACGAGATTTTCTCTGGAAGATGAGCATTGCCCCATTGGAGTAAGATGCTACCTGTACATAGAGAGAAAATACTCCATGTTAGTACAGAATGGCAATGAGATGAGTCAATTTCATCACAAAGGACAAAACCAGACAGCAATCTTGTCCAGGTAAAGTGCCTTCAGGCAGGCAAGCAGAGAACTGAGAAAATATTTCAAAGGAAAAGAATGAATTTTTTTTTTCCTGGAATCGTTACCTCTAGAGAGACAGAGAAGGATGAAGAAGTAATAAATAACATCAAATAGAAAAGATATTCTCTTCTCCCAGGAAGAGTAGGATAAGAACATTGCTTCTCTAAATATGTAAACACTGACTTTGGAGAATGGGAGAGATAGGTAAGGTAGGGAGCATGGTATAGTATATGTATTACTGGCCTTACATCCACTAAAACATGGGTTCAAATTCCTCCAATAAGACATATGGACTAAAATAAATTACAAGTTCATGGAAGATAAAGGACCATCTTCTGCTGCTTTTATATCCCTAGTTCTAGGCACAATGTCTGATACACAGTAAGTGCTTAATAAATGTTTCTCTATTGATTTATTGATTCACTAGTCTGGTGGCATAATGATAAATGTTCAATAATTACCTTCCCCTAAAAAAAAAAAAAAGAAAGTATATGTGGCACACTTAATTTTAAGTTTAATCTGCTTTAATCTCATTTTCACCAATATTTTCTTTGTTCTAAACAATCAATAAAACAAGAAATCCACATTTTATTTTTCCTGTTTTCCAATTATCAAGTTATAAATGTTCATACTGAAAATTTAATGCAACAGTCAGCTCAGCTGATTTGAGATGGCTCCAGGTATCATTGGTTCTATCCCTTGGAGAAGGAAGAAGAAGAAGAGGAAGAATACAATAAGGAGGAAGAGGAGTGTATATATAATTATATGTAAATAACTCTAGGTTCTATAAAGCTATGTCACTACAATTTATGCTATTGTCATTTCCTTTCATGCTGAACCTTTTGTTGTGGTCCCAAGAATGTATTATCTCTTCTTTTTATGTAACATTCTATTATTGGGCATGGAAATTATTATTGGTTTCAAAGCACATGGAAAAAGGGAGAAGTTTCCTCATCCAGGACTTATCTATGCCAATGGAAATTATGGAACTAATCTCTATTTTTAGAAACTACCTTGTTATATAAGTGGACATGAAGTCCAGAAAAAAAGGGCCATGAGAAAAGTAACTATCCTGTAATAGTTTCTAGGCTGTAGCATTTATAGCAGAGCTTTGAGGAACTTATCTCATTATTCATTGGGATAATACTAAAAATTCACAGGATTAAAAGACAACAACTAGAAAATTAATGTAGACATATATGGAAGTTAGGAGGTGGTTAGGTGAATAAAAAAACTAGATAACCCTATCTTTAACTTCCTTTTACCTTTTTTGGGAAGGAACCACCACTCTTCCCCAAGAAGCTTGGGGTTCCCGAGGCCTTAATTTCCCTCCTCAGCACATTAGGCAATAAGGGAAAAGTGCCAACAAGTAAACTTGGGGAGACACTTTTCTTTGATCTAGTCTTTTTTTTGCCACTCAAATTTTTTTTATATTTGAGTCAGGGTTTTATCAAAATCCTTGATTCAGATATTGCTATTTTGAAAAGATTATGAAATATCATAATACTATTTATGATTCTTCCTTATTTAGCTTAGGATCCCCCAAGCCAATTAGAATTCTGCTAGCTTAGCCCAAAGTCTGAATTTCTGTATTTTCATCTCTCAAACATTTCAAGTCATGTGTCCCCCTCTTTAAAAATAAAAATAAATAGCAATAATAATAATAATAAAACAATTAATAATAAATAAATAAAATCTATGTTCATCTATTCATTTACTTTTTCATTTCTTTGCTTTTCAGCTTATTTAAAATTAATGAAATAGTTTATTTAGGACCCATTATTTGTTTAGTCTGTGAATTCAAAAACTATATGAAATACAAGTTTAAAGAATAGGAACTTTTTTTTTACAATCTAGGGGAAAAATTTAAAAATAAATTCTAAACTTCCTTATATGTTATGAGAAATGACCCATATTACCTTTAAAGAACAGGAAAAGTAAAAACAACAATGATGATAATAATGAGATTAGGTAACATTTATACAGCAGTTGCTATATTCTTAACTTTTCCCACTCATACTCTATGCTCTGCTAGACAACAATGGTTAATCTGGTATTGATAAAAGAGGGGATAATAATAAAAATCCATTAGCAGGTAACAGAAAGTCAATTCCAGTGAAAGAAAGAAGTGTGACACCTCATGCAATGCTATCCACATAATGCTGGATCAAGGACAGAAGCTTAAACCCACCTTACTGGAGAAATGTCACAAATTTAAAGGAATCTAATGGAAAAGAAAGCCTGGCTTGATTTCAAACAGAACATGGGAATTTCTGAAAACAGTCTCACAGATTTAAATGGAATGGATCTCACAGATTTAAAAAAAAAAAGGACCCTGCCAATACCTGATCAATTTGTTAAGTCTCTGATTAACCAAATGTGTTCATACAAAAACACAATTGAAGAAAAAGAAAGAAACCCATGGCTTTGCATTATGTTTGATTCATGAAATGAATCTTGGACTAGATGACTCTGACTGATGAGAGTTCTATTGATTTTGCAACTCTGCTCTGCTCCATGACTTCAGACCCTGTCATCTTGTGAATAGTTTCTGGAGTCATTGGCAAAAGCTTTAAACAGAATAAGAAAGAAATATATAAGGGCCGCAGCATCCTTATGCTTCAGCAGGAAACAGCAGAGAAACCTTTAGAATAATAAAAGACAACAACTTGCATTTACAGAAATCCTTTAGTTTCAGAAGTGCAAAGTGATTCGCATAGGCTATCTCACTTATCCTCACTATATCCTGCTAAGACAGGAACAGGAGCCTATTAAAATGTTAAGTGTGGAGGGTTCCAGCAAATGATAAACCTAGTTATCTGGGTGAAACGGTCCTTTTCAGATGCTTGCATTTCCATTTCTCCCAAGGTTTGAACATTTAAGAAAGGAATTGGATACTAGGGCATGGTTACTGAATTGTGCGATGTTCCAAGAATCAAACATACTAGCAGCAGCCAAGAATGGCAGTGAAAAAAAAAAATGAATTGAATTTGCTGCTGGATTTAAAGACTACAACTCGGACCCAAACTCTTAACTATATCACAGAGTTGGAAGAGACTCTGGAAACTCGCCTCATTTCATACATGAGGATATTTATAGAGCTTAGAGCCAGGGTGACTTGCTCAAGGTCATATATTCAGAGATAGAACTGGGATTCAAACTCAGGTGTCCTAAATCAGGACTCTTGTTGCTCCACAATACTGCCCCTCCCAGAATGCTTCTTCCTGACAAACGATGACAATGACAGCTGTTAATGACAAGAAGAACTTAAGAATGTATGACATTTTACAATTTCCAAAATGCTTTTCTCACAACCGGTTTCGGTGGTAAGAGGTTCAAATGATCATTCCTCCTATTTCACAGATACGGAAGGTGAGGCTTTTTGAAGAAATTCAATGACTTGATCACAGCTGTGCAACTAAGTAGCAGCAGAGCTGAAATTAGAACTACAACATAACTTCTCTTCCAGCTTTTTTCTTTCTGTCTGTCACTGTTGGTGACAACTCCTGTGGAGGAGAGAGTACCAGACTTAGAATCAGAACAATACAGCTTCAAATCATCTGATACTATTTGGTTGTGTGGCCATGAAAAGGTAAATAAATCTCAGTGCCCCATTCACTATATGTGTGTATGTGTATATATGGGTGTGTATATGTGTGTATGTATGCATATATGTATATATATGTGTGTATTGTGAATATAGGAACATATACATAGGCATTGCATATGTGTATACACACATATAAGTGTATATATATATATATATATATATATACATGTTTGTATGTGCATGTGTATGCACACACATGTATTGCCATAACACAAAGTTACTAAAGAGAGCCAGTAATAAAGTGGATTTGAAAGATTTTTATAAATATGAATTATTTTTCTTTTATGCCTTTACCACAAAATGAGAGAGCTGGAAAAATAGCAACTAATTTGCCTTCTAATGCTAAATTTGTGACCCATGTTCTTCAAGTTTTCTAACTTAGAATTTTGTTCAATTCCATCCATTATGTTTGTAATATAGGTTTTCTTAAAAATAAACAAACAAAACTGTATCTGCAACCTTTGAATTTTATGTTGTCTTAATCCAATGGTACACCAAGTTATTCTAAAATACTTTATTTCCCCTCTAGTTAGAGCATAGTCCCCCACTGAGTCACTCTGCAGTTATCCATCTGTGCCAATAGATGGCACTTGTGTACCAATAAGTTTGATATCTAAGAGTTTATATTACTATCCTAGTACATAGAATGGGGAAGATAGATGATGGATAGGTAGGTAGGTAGGTAGGTAGGTAGGTAGGTAGGTAGGTAGATAGATAGACAGGAAGGAAGGAAGGAAGGAAGGAAGGAAGGAAGGAAGGAAGGAAGGAAGGAAGGAAGGAAGGAAGGAAGGAAGGAAGGAAGGAAGGAAGGAAGGAAGGAAGGAAGGAAGGAAGGAAGGAAGGAAGGAAGGAAGGAAGGAAGGAAGGAAGGAAGGAAGGAAGGAAGAAAGAAAGAAAGAAAGAAAGAAAGAAAGAAAGAAAGAAAGAAAGAAAGAAAGAAAGAAAGAATTGGAAGAAAGAAAGAAAGAAAGAAAGAAAGAAAGAAAGAAAGAAAGAAAGAAAGAAAGAAAGAAAGAAAGAATTGGAAGAAAGAAAGAAAAAGAAAAAAGGAAGGAAGGAAGGAAAAAGAAAGAAAGAGAAAGAAAGAAACAAAGAAAGAAAGAAATAAAGAAAAAATTGGAAGAAAGAAATAAAGAAAAAATTGGAAGAAAGAAAGAAAGAAAAAATTGGAAGAAAGAAAGAAAGAAAAAATTGGAAGAAAGAAAGAAAGAAAAAATTGGAAGAAAGAAAGAAAAAGAAAGAAAGAAAGAAAAAAGGAAGGAAGGAAAGAAGGAGAAAGAAAGAAAAAGAAAGAAAGAAAGAAAGAAAGAAAGAAAGAAAGAAAGAAAGAAAGAAAGAAAGAAAGAAAGAAAGAAAGAAAGAAAGAAAGAAAGAAAGAAAGAAAGAAAGAAAGAAAAATCTAGATAGATAATTTTGAACAAAATAAGTTGATGGCACTTCCCTGAATGCTGATATAATGGCACTAACTTTTCATTTTTCATTTTTCATTAAAGCAGGTTCCCAAATATCCCTTATTTATGTCATTTTATGACTAATTTGATTAGTGATAAGAAAAATAATTATATTTTGGATTTACATATAATTTTTTCAGTAGTCCAAAATTTGTTTCATCTTATGTGTTGTATAAAATTTACTTTACTTCTTATAAACAAAGACTTCTTTCCTTTTTTTGCTTAAAAAATTAAGTAGTCTAATGGAATTATAGGAATAGAATATATTCTTTCTTTTAAGAATCAACACAGATTACTACAATATTGGTTGGTATCACAATTTGAGGATTTCATGTATTTGTATTTTTATTACTAAATTTGGTATATTGGTGAAATCAGACATAAGTATTAACAACAACAACAACAACAAGAAATTAGTGAGATTTAGAATGAAGGTAGAATGCTTTATTATTCCTGGGAACTTGGAGTAGTTCTTTGCATGGTATATATTTTCTTATTTTTCTTGGTGAAGAATATTTTGCCATCTTTTCTTAGTCTCTCTGCAGCCATTCATTTCAAGGAAGTACTAGAATCTGCCCTACCTGCCAAGTTTACTGACTTCTCTCCAACATGCATTTTTCTTTACTGTCTTCCCACTAACACATATTCTATTTTTTTTTCATCTTAGACAGCTTTGCTCTTTTGAGGAAGTAGCCAGGATATCAATAGTCCCTTAGCCTCAGAGGTCTATCCAAGTGTTTTCCAAGTTATCTCTTTGGAATTGTTAAGAATAGAAAAAAGAAAAGGAGAAAAAAAGAGAAAAGTCTTCTGTCCAATTGGTCAAGGAAACTTAACAATTTTTAAATTAAGAAAAATCCTAAAACAATGAATTGAGTTGAGTGGGAGCCATCTTTTATCAAAGCTGAAATCCATCTTTAAGATTTCTCTGCAGACTGCAGTAAAGAGTTGCAGATAGGAGGAGGAATAATTGTGGGAGATTACACTTATTATATTATACTCTTCTCCATAGATTCCTTTTCATGAATGATGCTTGAAAATTGGATGAAGTCCCAGAATATTAAAGGGCCTCGGCACTATAATCCATGACTATTCAAAAGGGATCAGCATAACAATCTATACAGGAAAAAACAAATCAACATAAATGACCAATAACCAGATGATGCTGTACAGTTATAAAACCCATCTATTGCATACAATACATATATCTGGGATAAGCACTACAGATGGACAAGATAGGCTTGAATGACATAAGTATAGCATATTTCCAAAGTCAAATTAAAGGTAAGAAGTAGAAAAAAGAAATATCAATCAAGTCATGCATGCTAATAAAAGGAGATGGGCAGTTTATGTAGGAAAAGGAAAAGTTAACAGATGGCCATCCTGAATATTTTACTAATACACATGGAAAATCAAACATACTAGAGGAAGGGGTCTAATGTTTCATATTGATTCTTTTTAGAAGATTGTTAAATGTATAAAAATAAAATATAGTATGAAGAGGCATGGTGACTACATGAAGAATGGGATTATCAACATATATGAGATTATAAGTAAGTGCTGGCTATCCTTGACATTAGCAACTATCCTCATGCTAGGCAATCAAAACTAGCTTAAAATACAGATGCCTCCTTTACTGGTAACTTTGATATTGCCCTCTATTTAGTTTAATCCCTACACAACCTATCCTCAACTATCTTTCCAATTTATTTAAATTGCTATAACAGTTACACTCTATTTGATCCAGCCAAATTTACCTCCTCATTCTTTTGCCCACATGGGCAAAAGACCATCTATTGCATGGACCATCTATTGTGCTTGGAGTCATCTCCACCCTTTTCTCAATTTCAGATGATTTATTCCTCTTTTAAGATGCTCCTCAGGCATCTTCTTTTGTTTGGTGCTTTTCCTTGATCCATTCAGTAATTAGTGTTATGCAATCCGAACTAACTTGTATTCTTATATTTAACTACTTTGAATATAATTGGATGTGTATAAAGATATATAGACAGACAGACAGGATAGGTAGATTTAGATAGACAAGATAGATTTAGATAGATAGATCTACAGATAGGATAGATATAGATAGTTACACAGATAGACACATAGATAGACAAACATATAGATAGACAGACAGAATAGATAGACAGGCAGATAAATTAACAGACAATATAGATAGTTACATAGGTAGATAGATAGATAGATAGATAGACAGACAGACAGACAGACAGGCAGACAGACAGACAGACAGACAGACAGACAGATAGATAGATAGATAGATAGATAGATAGATAGATAGATAGATAGACAGAAGATAGGCAGATAAATAAACAGACAATATAGATAGATAGGTAGATAGATAGACAGATAGGCAGATAAATAAACAGACAATATAGATAGATAGGTAGATAGACAGATAGGCAGATAGATAAACAGACAATATATATAGTTACATAGGTAGATAGATAGATAGACAGACAGACAGACAGATAGATAGATAACAGCTAAATTCTGCTATATAAAACACTGAGCCTGAATCAGGAAGACGAGTTCAAATGTGACCTCAGACAATTAATATGTGTCACTGGGCAAATCACATAACCCTGTTTCCCTCAGTTTCTTCATGTATAAAATGAGGTAGAAAAGGAAATAGCAAACCATTATCTCTATGAAGAAAACCCTAAATGGGGTCATGAAGAATCAGACTGAAAGAAAAAGACTGAACAGCATATATGAGTGAATGTATACACTCGTGTGTGTGTGTGTATATATATATATATATATATATATATATATATATATATATATATATATATATATGTATGTAAGTATGTATTAGCATATAAGCATATGAGCACATATAGATGTGCATATAGATATATGTATATTCATACATACACTCATGTATACACAAATCCTTTTTATTTGCAAAGAATATATTTTATAAGAGCACCTACTAAATGGCAAGTATAATATGTGAATATTCTGCCTCTGCCCTTCCCTTCCTTTTCAGTCTTTTCCATCTTTCCTTTCATCTCTCTTTCCTTCTATACTTCCCTCTGCCTTTCTCTCTCTTCTTCCTTCCTTCTCTCCTATTTATCTTTTGATCTCTCTTCCCCTTTTCTGTTTCTCTCTCTCACCAATATGAAAAACTTCAGAACAATTCTTAATCATATTTCTATAAATGTCTTTGAAGATAATTTCATGGTGGAGAATATTTTAAAATTTTGTGACATGAATTAACATTGCATGAATTCTGATGATGAGAGTTAATGAATTTGGAGTGAGAAAAAGATTTGTATATGGTCCATAGTGGGTTTTAATATATGTATGTATATCTATACATATATCTATATGTATTTGTGTGTATATCTATCTATATATCTATATTAACCTACATATCTCTATCTCTATTTATCTATTTCTAACTATAGATAGAAATATAGATAGAGATAGATATACATACACACACATAACAGCTAAGTTCTGCTAGGTAGAACACTAGACCTGAATCAGGAGGACCTGAGTTCAAATGTGACCTCAGGCATTTACTATGTGACACTGAGCAAGTCATATAACCTTGTTTCCCTCACTTTCTTCATGTATAAAATGAAGAAGAGAAGGAAATGGCAAACCATTATCTCTGTCAAGAAAACCCTAAATGGGGTCATGAAGAGTCAGACTAAAAGAAAAAGACTGATATATATCACATACACAAATATATATATATATATATATATATATATATATATATATATATATATATATATATATATATGTGTGTGTGTGTGTGTGTGTGTGTGTGTGTGTGTGTGTAAACACTAACGATAGATAGATAGATAGATAGATAGATAGATAGATAGATAGAGATAGATATTTTCATCTTCCATTCCTGACCTCTACTTTTTGTAATAAAATTTTAGTGGATACATTTTCACTAACTGAACCTATTTCTACCCACTTAATTCTGTAACCATAGATATATGTTTGAATCTCTCTAGATATCAAATTTCTTTTCAGCTGTTAAATGAGTGGGAAAGACTGGTTTGGCCCTGTGCTCTGAATTTATAACAATTGCTAAATCATCATTCTCCTCTTAGTAAAATGAGGTGGCTCCCAATTACCTTTAGAACTAAATAAAACTCTTATTGAACACTTAAAGCCCTTCACTACCTAGTTTCAAGCAATCTTTTAACCTTATAATTTTCTCTATTTCACAGATTCATATGAAACAGCCATTCTAGTATTCTTGCTCCTAATTGTACACAATGCTTCATTTCTCATCTCTTTTTATTTGAACAGGTTGTCTCCATACCTACAATATATATATACTGTTTCCTTTATTCTCTCTTTCAGAATCCCTAGTTCCTTTAAGCTTCAATTCAAATATTAATTGAGGCATCAGTTTTTGTGATAACACAAGCTGATAGTATATCACCACAAAAAATGAGCTTCATTTTGTCTATATTTTGAATGTGGTTTCATTTGTATTTTTTGACCTTTCCAATAGGATATAACCTCCTTGAGTGAAGTTTCAGTTTCAGTTTTGTCTTTATATCTATAGTGTATATATAGCATAGTACTTGACAGATGTTTGTTTCTTATTTCACTGCTGTTAGGATGTCACTTTTTGGAAACTATTTGTTTTCCTCATCTATTTGGATTTCACAGCCATTTTTAAATTGGATAAGCTAATTGTGCTGTGACCATATGACTTACAAAGTGATACAAGGTCAGGCTGTCTCCTAGCCCACACTTTGCAAATCTACATGATCCTATAATATTAACTAAAGTTTGCTTAGACCAAGTCACCAATTTAACAAAAAGATAACCTAAAGTTCAATGTGATAATGTGTCTTTAGCCCAACCAAACTGTTGACATTTCATATCATATGTTATAGTTTTACTGGAAATTGTCTTATTGAAAGTAATTATTTTGATATTTAGAGATATTCTTATTGGAGTCTAATGATTCATCCAAGGCTGTATGCAAATATAACTATAAATAAGGTAGTTTTTTTGGGGGGGTATTGTTTTTTAGTATAGCAAATATCTTTCTCACCACGTCATCTTTTCATAGATATGGGCTTTTTCTTTCTCCTGTTTTTTTTTTTTTTTTTGAGTATTCCTTTTACCAAAGCAGATTTACTAAATGACCTTGAGTTCTATTTACTACAATAGAGCAAGATGCTGAACCTGCAGTCAGGATGACCCAGCTTTAAATATGGCTTCAAACACCTACTTGCTGAATGACCCTGAGGAAATGATTTAAGCTCTGTTTGACTCAGTTTTCTCAATTATAAAATGGGGATAATCAGAGGATCTGAGTGAGCAGTTTGGTATGCAGTGATGTAGAGTGAGGAAGAACCATCTTCCTGAGTTCAAATGTGACTGAGGCACTATCAATGTGACTCAGTGGATGTTGTTTAACCCTGTTTACCTCAATTGTTCATCTGTAAAATGAGCTAGAGAAGGAAATAATAGCAAATTATTCTAATATCTTTGCCAAGACAACCTCAAATGGGGCCATGAAGAGTTGCCTAGGACTGAAACAATTAAATACAAAACCATCATCAGTACCAGTATCAGCACCAGCAGCATCATTCCCATCATCATCATCAACAACAACCGAGCACCTGCCTCACAGGTTATTTTGAAGATCAAATGTAAGATTTGAAAGAACATGGCATAATGCCAGGCATGCGGTGAGGTGCTATCCAAATGCTTATTCCCTTCCCACCAAACTTACTATTACTGTCAAGACAATTTATTACATGATAAGGATACCAAGACATAAATAAAACAGTCCCTAAACTCACAGAGTTTAGATTCCTCTGAATAGCAACAAAATTTACACAGACACTTGAAATGCACAGTAATGAATGAAGAGGTCAAGAGGAAGTCACAAAAAATCAGGAATAATTCTAGAGTTTGACAGCATCAAACCCTTAGGATAAGTATTAGAGTAAGATTCATCAAGGTGGTTGCAAGTGAGTTGAGTGTTAAAGAAATTAATCGTCCTTTGAGAGAAAGGAAGAAGAAAGAAATACAAATATGGGCTGAAGTTTGTGGAAATACATAGTGATGAAGGATTGAATGTGGTCAAATTGGGGAAAACACCCACCAGTTCAATGTGGCTTGAAGTAAGAATGAGTGAAAACAAATAATATCATATAAATTTTATATATATATATATATATATATATATATATATATATATATATATATATATATATATATATCTGTATAATTGGCTAAAGTTTGAGATTAAGTATTCTATGCATTTTCTTAGAAGCAGCAGGGAGTCACTGGAATATAGGATCAAATTATTGATATGATCAGAACTGTAGTTTTTGTTTGGATTGGATGAGATAATCATATGAAAGAACTATTAGATTTATTCTCCTTTGCCTGGAGGATAGAATTAGAAGCAATGGTAGAAGTCACAATGAGGGAAATTCAGTTTTCTTTGGCAGGTGAGGCAATAGAGATTCAGTGAATATCCCAGGGTCACACAGAGAGTAAGTGATAAATGTCTGAGTCTGGGTTTGAACTGAGATCCTGCTGACTTCAGGGCCAGTGTTCTATTCACTATACCATCTAACTGTCCCAGGAAAATCAATTATGAGTTATCAGTGGAGCTCTTTCATGAATGTAGAGAACATAAATTCCCACAGTTTGTATATGTCATTTTGCTTATTGAAATATTAGCATTTTCAGTGCAGGTTGTAAATCTCCATTTGGTGATGATAATATTAATAGGCCAGATTGGGAACTATTAACTGTCACTTTTTAATGGTCCAAGTAGTATAGAGAATCCATATTTATCAAGATGAAGGACTTTGGTACTTGGTTATATTCCAGTTGGTATAGGATCATTTGTAACATTATAACGGAATTTGTTTAGTTTCTGCCCATGGTCTACTGATTTGATCTTAGGTAGAGTCTAATGTCACTTCACTATCTTAAGACAAACTCTTTTGACGTTTCCATCTGGCAGTATGGTGTTTCATTACCAATGTGTCATGATAAGTATACTTTGAGGAATGCAATATTCAATAGGTGGTGGGAAGTCCTTATGTTGGACTCAGGTTCTCATCTCAAGAGACTGTGTCTGCTCTCACTGCGATTTCTGAAATCTTATGAACAAGGTTTCCAGGCCTCAGATCAGAATCAGATGTGATTTCGTCTGAATAATATACAAGGTTTAAGAACAAGGGAAAATTGAGTTGTGAAACCCTGAGGGAAAGCAAAGTCTGTCTATGAAATACACACTTACTAAATGTTCCCTATTTCACTCCTTATTCTCTTTCTCTAGTGAAAAGGAAGCAGAACCTGTTCAAAACAAAATGCTACAACATTAATTAGAAAATAAAATTAATTAAGGCATTGGGTTGTTATAACTGTTCAAGAAAAACAGTGTTGAACTGGAATACCTTGCAGAGAAATAGAATTCTTGTTGGTCCTCTGCCTACTTAGTTTTTGGAACCTAAGATATGACCTAATTCAAAATATCAAGAGTTTTGAATTCTGGAACCAGCACAGAAGAAAAAGGAATTGGAGAACAAAGAAATCTCTGTCCAAGGTAACTGCATCAAATACTTTTACTTGAATGGAAAAGGTGCAATATGACAATGAAAATGAAATAGCATTAAACCATTAAGTGAGGTAAACCTGGTCAAGGATGACCTCAGTTCAAGGACTACAAACCTCATTCTATCCCTGGTGACCAAAGGAAAAATGAGAAGGGTGTTCAATGGTCCCCCTGCCAATCTTTAGTTGATGTGGATGAAGCAACACTCTAAGGATTAGCAACTGTTTCTCTGAGAACTAAAATTTAAAAAAAGAAAGAAGGGAGGAAGGAAAGAAGAGATGACTGTGAAATGAGCAGTAATAAACTGCAGCCTACATGGAATGGTGAAGAGAAATCCTGAGTGAACATCTTACCTCTGACATATACTAGCTTGTAACCATGACCAATTTACTCTTACCCTAGGAACTATTTTAAGACTAATCGAAGATGAGATGGCAAATTGGACTGTGAACATGTAGTTATGTTTTCTTTATTTTTTTCTCACAAGAAGTTCCTCCATGGTAATGCAATAAGAGACTTTAAGAGAAAGGAAAAGAAAGAAAGAAAATCTTAGAGTTTATGCTCCTTTATTCAACTCTGATGGCAGCAATTTGAGAAGGGGTAGATGAAGGAGTAGAATGAGAAGAGCCTATTTTGGATATTTGTATCTTAGGAAAGTTTAAAAGACAATCTCTAAGAGCATTGATATGGATGTTGGAGTATGGACAATGTGTTCAAATCATTATTCTAAATTAAATGGAAAAATCAGTTTTTTAGGTGCATTTTTTAAGCACTCAATTTTTATTGAGATATTATTCCGGGTTACCTTGATCCTTGATAGCACATAATAACATGAAGTCACATTTAGAACAAGAGTCCCAAGACCAATATGAAAGGAATAGTTATAAGCCTGAGTAATACAATCAAAGCCAATATTAAAACAGTACAGGTGAACGAGATATGAGGCACCTCATGCACAAGTCTAGACCTGATTTGGAGAAACCAAAGGTTATATCAACCAACGAAAGTCCTGATCTAGTATGGTGACCTACAATGACATGAGAGTAATGGAGAAACTTTTCAAAATTTCTCCTCTAGGGAAAGGGATCTGCTTTAAATATTTTCAAAGGGTTCAAATTGCTTTCTTGTCTTTCAAATTACAAAAACATGCATGAACCAATGATATAAAAAGGATGACACTTTCTTCATATAATACCACCATGACTCATGATTCTATGGCTTTATCATTAGATGAAATTCACTTGATCTGTGACATAATCACTTCAGTATCTGCAAAACCTGGTTCCTCACCTTGAAATCTCCTTGCATCTTTTTTTGCTTTCTGCTTCTCAGATTTTACATTTTCAGATGTCAATTCTTTTTTTTTTCCAGAAAGCTACTATTTTGTTTCTTTCACAACAATCCTTGATAAAATTTAGTCTCTGTGTTAACTGATCTTTTCTTTTCCACATGACTAATAATTATTAAAAAAAGTCCCAAAGGAAATGGAAGTATCTATAGGAACACTGAAAAAACATAGTTCCTTTCAATGTTTACTTTCTTAAAAGCATATGTTCAGAGTAAAGGCAGTACAATATACTGCAGTCAGTAACAACTGGGTGAAAATACTGTCTCAAATAATTACTAGCAAGGTGCCTCTGAAAAAAACACTTAACATTTTTGGGGGATCAGTCTTTTCATCTATATTATGAAGCACTTAGGCTGGATAAAATCTCTTCCAAACAAATCTATGATACAATCCAATTTTATTTGCTTATTAATTGGTATTAATAAAAAATTAATAGCAAGAAGGTCAAATGCAGTGTGCCATAACAGACATCAAAAATTTCAGTACAAAACATTTACTCTATGTATATAGTTATATACACATACCATTGGTAAAGAGCAAATATGAGATAATAACCATATTATAAAAATAATGTATATAATCACTAACTGTTGTTGTTCCATGGTTTCAATTTTTTCTGGTCCTTGTGATTCCATTTGAGGTTTTTATGGCAAAGATAATACAATGGCTTGTCATTTACCTCTAGACTTCACTTTATACACGAGGTAACTGAAGTAAAAGGGATTAAGTAACTTGTCTAGGATCATATAGCTAAATAAGTGTCAATGCTGGATGTGAATTCAGGTCTTCTTTATTCTAAGCTCAGAGTTCCATCCATTGAGCAGCCAACATCCCTACAATGTTTAATTAGGAGTTTATTTTAGCGTAAGTAAGCAGAATAATAATATACCTGGTTCCAGAAATATGTATATCTAACACACATACACACATATATTTGCATGCATGCACACAGATACAGACACAAAATTATACATACATGTAAACTAAAGGTTTAATGCTTTGCAATACAAGAAATACATTTATATTTTTACGCCATGTACATGCATCAATAAATAATAAGAATTAAATGCTAGTTCCATTTTTCACTACAATACTTCGTACTCTTCAAAGTGTATTTGGATACATTATTTCATTTAATTATACTGTCAAGTATTCTTGACTTTAATAAAGTTAGGAAAATGTCAATAAGTAAGAATAGAATTGATAAATATCATTCTGATGAATGATATTCTCATTTTTCCTTCCTATAAATATTAACTATACATTTGCAGAAGAAAAAAAAAACATGGAGAGACATATAGGGTTGCCTGTATTTCTAAAGAGATTTAATATGATTTATATGTTTAAAATGGATTTTGAGCATGCATTGAGCACTTCCTATAGACATTATACTCTGCATAACTCATGGGCAATAGGAAGATGATCAAAGTACGACCTCTTGAAAGTAGCTAATAATATTATAAGAAAGAAGCACACAAACAAATAAACATATCATAGAATGGACTATCATTGAAGTCAGCCTGGATTTAGACAGTCTTAGCTTGTCAAGAGAGATATTGTACATAAGGATAATTAATTCATCTCCATGTTTTTTCTTAGTATTATTATAACTATGTCAAATGAATAAATAATTAAAAGGAGGGAAGGAAGAAGGAAGGAGGGAAGGAAGGAAAGAAGGAGGGAAGGAAGGAAGGAAGGAAGGAAGGAAGGAAGGAAGGAAGGAAGGAAGGAAGGAAGGAAGGAAGGAAGGAAGGAAGGAAGGAAGGAAGGAAGGAAGGAAGGAAGGAAGGAAGGAAAGAAGGAAGGAAGGAGGGAGGGAGGGAGGGAGGGAGGGAGGGAGGGAAGGAAGGAAGGAAGGAAGGAAGGAAGGAAGGAAGGAAGGAAGGAAGGAAGGAAGGAAGGAAGGAAGGAAGGAAGGAAGGAAGGAGGGAGGGAGGGAGGGAGGGAGGGAGGGAGGGAGGGAGGAAGGAAGGGAGGGAGGGAGGGAGGGAGGGAGGGAGGAAGGAAGGAAGGAAGGAAGGAAGGAAGGAAGGAAGGAAGGAAGGGAGGGAGGGAGGGAGGGAGGGAGGAAGGAAGGAAGGAAGGAAGGAAGGAAGGAAGGAAGGAAGGAAGGAAGGGAGGAAGGAAGGAAGGAAGGAAGGAAGGAAGGAAGGAAGGGAGGAAGGAAGGAAGGAAGGAAGGAAGGAAGGAAGGAAGGAAGGAAGGAAGGAAGGAAGGAAGGGAGGGAAGGAAGAAGGAAGGGAGGGAGGGAGGAAGGAAGGAAGGAAGGAAGGAAGGAAGGAAGGAAGGAAGGAAGGAAGGAAGGGAGGGAAGGAAGAAGGAAGGGAGGGAGGGAAGGAGGAAGGAAGGAAGGAAGGAAGGAAGGAAGGAAGGAAGGAAGGAAGGAAGGAAGGAAGGGAGGAAAGGAGGAAGGGAGGGAGGGAAGGAGGAAGAGAGGGAGGGAAGAAGGAAGGAAGGAAGGAAGGAAGGAAGGAAGGAAGGAAGGAAGGAAGGAAGGAAGGAAGGAAGGAAGGAAGGAAGGAAGGAAGGAAGGAAGGAAGGAAGGAAGGAAGGAAGGAAAAAAAGGCTATTTCCTTTTCTCCACCAAAATCATCCCAGGCTTCGAATCATCTCAGTTCACACAGACACACAAATATAAATGTACTCATTTGAAACTTAAAACATTCTTGCCATTACATAATACAATAAGTATTTTTTTTTTCAGATAAGAAATATGTCATTCAGAGAAAAGTGACTTGTCTATGGGTAGTCAGCCAGTCAGTGTCTAAATCAGGATTTGAATTTAGAACTTCTTTACACTAAGTTAAGCACTTTATCTTCTCTGGAATGTCATTTAGCTTCTACTCTAAAATCTGGGAGTAACTGTTTTTCTACTGTAAGGGGGAATTTAGTTAGAGGAAATTTCTCAGATTTCTCACAATGAATTAGAATATGGAGTGTGACACTTAAATTCTTGTAGATTAATTTATTTCCAAGTCTGCCACAGCCTTAAAACACCCTAAAGGTGTTTTGGCAGAGTGGTATAATGAGAGTTCTTGATCATCCTTTTTGAATTAAATTACAGAATATCAGAATTGAAAGAAACTGTGAGCTTCTCTAAATTACTTTCCTGATTTTAAAGATGGGATATAGGAGAAACATTATTGTCAAGTTACATGACCAAGATCAGATAGAAGTAGTGAAGTAAGGACTGAAGCCATATATTCTCACCCTAAATGCATTTTCTGAGATATGAGAAATAAACTTTAGTTTCCTCCACCCTGGTGACATTTGTTGTAAAAATACTGGCTCCTCTAAATACAAAATTCAAAAGTATCATAAAATCATGGAGAAAACATATGATAGTAAGGTTTATTTGGTAATCAAATATGACTAAACATGATTATAGTCATGCTAAGTCTTTTAGGACATAAAGGCTTGTGAGGGAAGTGTCCCAAATCACTTTTTTCTGTTTATTATTTATTTATTTGTGTAAGAAAAAGTCCCAATTTCTTAACTTGAATTGAAAGCTTTCCAAGCTCTGACATCTTCCTTTCCAGCCACATTTTCCACAGATACCTTTAGACTATCTAAAGTATTCTCATTATTTCTCAAAAAAACTCTGGCAATTTCTCACCTCTACACAAGTCTTAATATTTCCTCTTCTGTGCCCCAAACCCTCTCCCTACCTTTGCCTATCAAAACATATATATTTTGCAAAGCCCGGATGATTTTACACCTATACTTGAATCCTTCCCCAACAACACCTTTTCTCAGTGGCCTTTCATTCCTCTGAAATTCCCTGTCACTTATTGTATCTACCATTCATTTCGTATTGATCTTAAACCTCTTGGATATGTGACCTTGTCACAATTCTATGCCTTATATCCCTAACCATATTATGAGGCCCTTCGGGTCACAACCTGATTGAATTTTGTTCTTAGAGTCATATTATTCTATTTTGAAGGGTTATTGTATGGTAGAGAGAATGTATTTGTTAGTCACAGTGCTCAGTATTATACTGGGGAACCAGGGGTAAATGTCACAGAGAGGTAACTTGCACCTAGGTATAATAAAAAGATTGTTTAAAAAATACAGCTCTCCAAATATTGAAGGAATCACTTTTTTGGAGAACCTTAAATCCTTAGATTTATAAGTGCTTTGTTATATTCCATGGCAGATTTTCCCCCACAGGTGTGGATTCAACTAAATGATGCTTTAAGTTTCTTTTGTCTCTGAGATTTTGTGAATTCATGGTTCATATCCCACAGAATCCCCAGGATGCATCCTGCATTATTTTCAAGAAGAAATCATATGCATCTTGAAATCAAAGTCTGATTACATTCTTCCCATGATCATTTTTGCATGCACTGGAATAACTAGGAACATATATTGTAAAGAGGAAACCATTAGTACTGTAGAATGCAAAGATAAATGAATTTTGTTTCATCATCGGTAATCTAAAGATAGAGGAAAGACCCAAATTACTGTCTAGTTCAATTTAATATTTAAAAGCACCTTTTCTATCAGAATTACTCCATGATTTTATTGAATACTAATAATCAGAGACCTTTTAATTTCATTTCAGATGAAATGCTTGTGGCTGAGTTGTCCTTGCCCTTGCATCCTCTTCGGCCTGATTTCAAGATGCCAACTTTAAAACATTTCATCAAGTCACTGCACTAAGAAGACACATTACTCCAGTGCCCCTATGTGAAAGATCAGCTGTTCTGATGATCTATTACATTAAAACTTCACAGAAAATACTGTCATCCTAACAGCCTAATAGGGCAATAAATCACACAATGGTTGTACACAGACCATGGAATTTTTTCAAAAGACATTATTGTTCAGAAAGGTACAGGCATAGGGATGGAGTAGCTCCAGGAAAATGAGAACAGAAAAGCAGAACTAAACAAATCAACACAATACACTCAATTGAAGGTGACTCCAACCGTTAGTTTTGAACCAGTTGCCTCAAGGTTATACCAAGAAATAACAAAATGGATTGTCACTCTTTAATGAAGAATATGTTGTCTTTTTCTCCAAGATTTGTTACATGCTAGCTCTGTGTTCTCTGAATATAAAATGAAAATGGGGAGAGGAGGAATCAAACAAATAAAAATACTCACATGAAAGAGTGGATTTCAATAGTTATGAATATTTATGGAAGGAAATAATGATACTGATGAGAAAGGAAATTCCCATTTGTCTACAAAAGAAATACTTCCTATCATTCTATGTATAACCTCAAGGGAAATCTTTCTGGCTTTGTCTATTGCAAACCAAAGTTGAAAGAATTTAATGGAAGAACTAGAAAAAGTTTCATTAATATGAAGGAATTAATCAATTATTATCATAACTTATTACCCATAATACTTGGGATAATTATAAAAACTATATAAAATTATAAATATTGAGTAAATTATAAAGTGATCCATGATTCAGTTTTCATTCCCCTAGCATTAGTTTGTTGTGTCTTATTTGCTCTTCTAAATGTACACTGTATACTCATGCACACCTACACATATGGGCACACAAACTCAAAAAATGTCAGTTAATAGAGGTCTCTAATTCTTTGAATTCTATTTAAATTGGGTTTTACTGCATGTGCTCAACTCAATGACATTTGACTATTTAGACAGTAATTATACTCCTCAAGGGCTCTATGGCATTTACTTCACTGGATCACACTGAAACAGTAGGTTGGCATGAAAATAACTCCCAAATAAGCCCCAAAATTCCGAGACGGCTTGAATGTTTGTAAAATTTTACAAAGATGATGATGATGATTGATGATGATGATGATGATGATGATGATGATGATGATGATAATGGCATTTATATGACCTCTAAGGTATGTAAACAAGTTACATATCCAGAATACCTCAAAACTCTTAGAGTTGTGAGCTTTGATACCTTAAAACTCAACTAAGAGTATGTAATATAACATATTACTGTTTTTTATCGATCCTCACATGAATTTTATAAGGTAGATGTTTATTCTACTCATTTACAAATGAGTAAACTGAGACTGAAGGAGTTTAAGTTACATGTCCAAGATCAAATTGTATCTTAAGAAAAAAAATCTAATTCAAGTCTTTCTGTCTCAAAGTTCAATATTTTATCTACTGTGAAATATGCTTGATTATACAATGTCTTTTATAATCTCAATCCTATTTGCTACTATAAGAATTATTATCTCTGTTTTATAAATAAGGAAACTTAGAAAGGTAAAACAACCTGATCATACTCATGCAGATTGTAAATATCAGGTACAAAATTTGAATCCAGACTATCTGATTTTAAGTTCAGCAATTAATCCTTCAATTAAGGAAAGGCCTTAAAGAATTAAAGTGTTTTTAATTGACAAAAATAAAACTTATCATAATACCCAATCTGAACATCTTTCCTGTCTAAGGGAATTTCAGGAAAGAGTTTGTTCTCTTGTGATGTCATCTTCTAAATCTCTGAGTCACCTACATTCTAAGAGGGAGATGGAATAGGATTTTAGTAAATATTTTAGACATACTAAAAACAAATTGTGTGTAGGGCTTAAAATACATGTTGCAAATGTGACCATCAATAAGAAAATAATGAAGACAAAGAGGGCAAAATATAATGTTTTGTTTTCTGTGTTATTTTTCCTTCCCATCCCACTTTCACTTTGCTTAATTCTATTTTTTTTGGAGGGGAAGGTGAACCTAAATGAGTTTCTTCTTATAATCATATATAACTTTATAGACTTGTGTTTTCTACATAATCCTATATAATCATATAACCTTGACAGAACCAATAAGCTTATTTCTGGTTCTTGGCTTAGAAGGAGAATGGTCATCTGGAGTATAATGATAATGGGTTCAGGCTTTCTGTTTCTAGTGCCTGAGATAAATGGATTGAATTTTGTCTTCCTAAATTCTTATGAATGTTGTATGAGAGCAGAGCTTCTGGACATGCCAATAAAAAACTTAACAGAAGTGAGAGCTGATTGTATTTTGGCAAGCCTCTAAAATCACAGTAACTGGGAACATATTACTATGTATTTGGTGAAGTAAATGATTTTACTTGATTCAAACAAATATATTCTCCTAATATAAATCCAGGCTATTTTATAAGTCATCCTTTTTACTTATTTATTCAGACAAAACATATTAAATTATGTTGATGCAAAGTCTCATGTTATTTTTTTAAGAAACAAAGCTATTATTAGGAATTATTTACTAATTATGGAATAGTTGTGCAGATTTTTTTTAAATAGGAATGACTTCAGGAACCATATTTAATGAGACATAAGTAATATGTTTATACATCTCTAGAAAAAAAAAATTTCTAAAAATAGCAATACTTAGACCCAATAGAAGAAAACAATGAATAATCAAAAAATGAATAAATTTGAACTGCTACAATGCTTTATCATTTTCTTAAATTACATAGTCTTGATGTTTTCATTGTAACAATTATAGCAAACAGAAATTGAAATCCTATATCTACTGGTCTTAGAACATAAAAGAGTCAAGGTAAAGTTGCTTCAACTGCACAGCATCCTTTCTCACACTGTCTTCATATTTATTCTGTGTTCAAATTTGGTATTGATCTTGGTCTTTGCTTTAACAGATCAATGGTCTAACTGTACAGATATCTGACTTAAGAAAGACTCCCCAAAAGGTAAGAAATCATATCTCATAAATCAATTTCAATTTTATGATGTTATTTGGTTGCTGCTATGTCTATGATTTTTGAATTTCATCTTAATGAAAGTATTAGTGATTTATAGGTTTGCTATTTCTACATAATATGTGCATGTATCTGTATACAGACAGATACACATTTATGTACAAAGGCATATGAATATTTTAAAAATAGATAATAAATCTAAATAAATAAATACATGCTTGCCCTCCCCTTGGCACAAAGATTATAGATATAATAGATATAGAAAGACCTACATATTTTTGATAGATATATAAAACATATGTATAGTAAGAATCACAAAACATATATGAATATGTACATATTCATACATACATATCTGATTTCAAATTTAATTGATATATGAAATCCTTTTGAGGGAACTTCCTCTAATAAAAGAGAAGGAAAAAGGGAGGCAGAGGAAGAAGCATATAGTCAAAGAATTTCCCCACACAAAGGTTTTTGTTATTTAACTTTTTAAACTGAATTCTATCAAAAATGGTAAAAGATGCAAGTGATGGAAAATAAAATAACTATATCTGTCAACATATTCCTTTCCATACATACATACACACACATACATACACCACATCATCATCAGATAAAGAGTTTGTATTGATTTGATTTGGGTCAGGAATCCAAACTAGTTCCACTAATAATTCATCTATATCCTTACTCTATGAAATAAATGTAAGCTTATAGATTCCAATTATTTTAATGATGATAGTAGCTAATGTTTATGTAGCATTTACTATCTGCCAGCCATTGTGCTAAGCACTTTGTAACTATCATGTCATTTTTATTCTCACAACAACCCTGGGAAGTATGTGTTATTATTGTTCCCTTTTATAGATGATGATGATGATGATAATAATAATAATAATAATAATAATAATAATTTAGTACCTACCAACTGCCAGGTATTATGCTAAGATTTTAACAATTATCATTTCATTTAATCCTCACAATAGCCCTCAAAGGCAGGTGCTGATATTGTTAAATGCTAAAAAAAATGTCTTATAAAATTCTGTTTTCTGATACTTTAATTTTTTTTTTAAATTTTAATGTCAGAGACATATTGAATAATTTTTAAATTATTTCCAATATTCTTTTTTTCTTTTACTTTTGTTTATGGGGATATTATAAGTGTTTTGATTAAACTTCCTCATTTGGAATTTGGATTGTTAGTCCCCTGAACATACCTATTCACTATTCTACTACAAGTGCTGTCAAAACAAATTCAGGTCATAAACTAGGGAGGGTTATATTGAATTTTTTCTTTGATTAGCTCATGGGGTTATTATATGATCAATAAATATATCGCCAAATGGCCTTTGGAAAGAAACAAGAAGTTAAGATCAAATAGGAAAGGAAATCAAAATGGACCCCAAATCACAGGGGCTTAGGATTATGCTGAAAAATTGAAAAAAGAGTGTTATCTTCTGCTAGAGAGAAAAAAAAAATCAACAACTAAGATATTAACATAAGAGAGGTTTAGAACATGCTTGATTATTTCAAAAAAGAAACTTGGAAAAATATATAAAATCAGTATCTGAAAGCATATTTCAAAGATAAAGAGTTGTAAAATATTAACAATAAATGAATAAATAAGGGGGTAAGTCAGATAAAAGAGATAAGGCTCTGAACATTAAGCCCTTAAAAAGAATCTACTCCAATATAAATAGTGGCAACAAATAAATATAGTTTTACATTCTTTAAGTCTTGAGGTATCAATAGAAACTAGAGAATACCATGAGCAGACTAGCAAGAAGGGCTAAGGGAAAATATGATAAAAAGCAAACAAAATTGATAATGGTAGATGCCAGTTGCTAGAAATTCTACCCTGTAGCAATGGGAATTATATACAGTTTATGAAAGGGTACTTATCCATAAAAGATTACTTGTGATTGTAGACTAGCTTCCTCTTTTGGAGAAACAAATTAGACTTTTAATAGATAAAGCATAAACCCTATAGGGCCTAGCAACTGAATATGAGATGTCAGAAGGCTAATAATCATTTAATGTTTAAGTCTGGGCTCTCTAGCTACATATAACTTTAGGTTAGATTTTTTTAAAAATCTCCTCTTACCTTAGTTACTTTATCTGTAAAATGGGGACAATCATATTTGTACAATCAAATTCACAAGTTTATGGTGTCAATCATATGAAATAATGTGAACAAAATTGATAATGTAAATATAGGGTTGAATCAAATAAGTTGCTATTATTCCTCTAAAGTATATATTCCTTTATGAGACTTGTTTGACTCAACAAGGTTGAGATATCTGGTCCTTTCTCACATACTTTTCAAAAGATGAAAATAGACTGAAAGATGAAGGACTGTAATAAGTAAGGAATTTGAACCAAATCCCACACATTTTGTGCCCAGTGTCTTTTCTAGTACAGGACGCTTTTGGTTTTCTACAGAAGTATATTCAATTCAACATTTCTTGGGCAAAAGGCAGCAAGGTGCAGTGCAAAATGTGATAAGTGTATAAGATCTGGTATAGGAATGTGTTCAAATTCTACACTTGTTAACTCAATGGTCATGTAACCTTAGGCAAGCTACTCACTTCTCTGTCTCAGTTTATAAACTTGGAATCATGGCTTCTAAAGTACAGTTACAAACAAGTACTAAACACAATAACAATAGCATCTACTACTATTGCTGCTCTTGCCATCACTACTATTACTACTACTACTACTGCTGTTGCTGCTGCTGCTATTGTTGTCATCACTACTACTACTAATTAATAATTACTATTACTACTGCTACTACTGCTGCTGCTGCTGCTGCTGCTGTTGTTGCCAAAACTACTACTACCATCATTATTACTACTATTACTAGTACTACTGTTACTACTACTGCTATTGTCTTCACTACTATTAACTACTATTGCTGCTGCTGCTGCTGCCATTGCCATCACTACTATTACTACTGTTACTACTACTATTACTACTGCTATTACTACTGCTACCATAACTTCTACTATCACAGTACTACTAGTACTACTACTGATACTACTACTCCCATTAACTTCTACAGCTCTCAGTGCTGCTATTACCACCACCATAATTACTACTATCACCACTAAAACTACTACTGCTAGTAGTATTAGTATTATTATTACTTCTATTATACCATTGCTGCTACTACTATCACCAGTACCTATTAGTCCTGGTGCTACCATCACCACCACACTGTGATGAGTAGTAGTAGTTACTGTTGACAGCACTTGAAGGTTTACAAAGCATTTTACACACTATATAACTTGATCCTCACAGTAAACTTGAAGATAGATGAATGTGTAAACTGAGGCTGAAGGAGATTAAATGACTTGCCAAGCAATATATAGTTGATAAGTATAAGAGGCTATATTTTAGTTCAGGTCTTTTTCTCTCTCAGACCAATATTCAAACCAGTTTGTCACTTGGGAATCTGTTTTCATTTTTGGTTTTCCTATTAATTATATTTAGGACTCATTCTAGACAAGGCTTCCCCTTTTCATAGCATAAGTGAGAGGAAGAACAAAGCAAATAAATAAAAGACTGGATTTATGAATGAATGGTCTTTAGAATATAGAAAAGCCCTACAATTTCATGTGGCTACAGAATTTAGTGTGCATTTAACTACTTTTCTGTTAGGATACTTACAAGGTACTAAGTCACTGGAATGAATAGAGACAATAATTATCTGATTCAGTATGATTAATCTGATCCTACAAGGAGATGTTATGGGCCAGAATTTGAAACAAGATACTGAATGGAATTGAGGAGATAATGATTAAATCTAATTTATCATTGATTTAATCCTACAACAAATAATAGTTTCCTAGTGATGAAATGATTGGGGTGTAGCATATAAGCAAGAAGTTCTCAGGGCTAGGAGGACTTGGGGAGATTCAGAGTCAAGATTCATTCCAACTTCTACGTTTGTGCTGGCTGGAGACATTGGGAGGATGAGAGGCTGAAGCTGGCTGGAGAGATTCAGAGGGAGATCTCAGATCCAAGGAGAGAAATAAGCCTCTAAGAAAGCTAATCAGGCCCAGGAAAGGATTCAGGACTTTGAAGGACACAATAAAGAATCTGGAATTTAACTCCTGGCTGGATTTGAGATTGTTGAAACTGAACTGAAACTGCCTCCAGAAGCTCACAGAGAACGATATTTTAGAGAAGAGAACATCACACTTTCCTACTGTTCTTGATACTATTAAAAATGTCTCAAGTTACAAAGTTGTTAAGTCCTTAAAAAAAAAGAAAAAGGTGGGAAATACAGACAGTTTTGAATGAAAGAAGGTCATCTGAACCAGAATAACAACAGATATATTGACTGTAACATTTTTAAAAGAGATTATAAATAGATGGCAGAAAATGCAGAACAAACATATTATGTTTTGTTCTTTGATTTGATTTTATTGAAATTTGTGATTTAATACTGTATTGATGTGTTTCTTTTTTCTTTTCTGATCAAAATGCAAATAGATCGAATGGGAAGGTTTGGAAAATGACCTGCTAAGGTCAACCCCTTAGCCAGGAATTATAAAGGGCTGGAACTTTAAGAAGTATACTTGAATCCAGGGCAGCATGGAGCTTATGGTGATGTAATGGTTATGCTGCTCAGTATGCTGTAGTGATGTAATTGTAATGAGGTATTTAAAGCAGACACAGAAGGCACTCTCAGCCACAGTTCTCAGCCACAGCTCTCAGCCACAGAAACAGAGAAGACTTAAGGCTCCAGACTTCAGAGGCCAGACTCCATCTTTGACCAGCCACGTGGTAGCTCTCCTGTGTCCTTTACTCCTCCATTAAGACCCAGGACTTCAACTGATCCCCAGGTCCTCCAGAGAGCTAGTCCAGACATTATATTTACAAGGAACAAATAACAAAAATGCTTTCACTCCACCTCACTCCATCTGGCCACCCTTTAAAAGTAACATTATCAAATGACTAAATTATTGGTCAATATTTTTCAAGTAGATAAAAATCCTGTGGATTTTACTATGGAGAAAATCCTCTAGAAAAACTATAAGAAAATTAAAACATATATAGAAAAAACATGTTTTTTTCCATTGGTAACTTTAGTCCAAGCCTTAACTCTGGGGAAAGATTCATGGTCCAACTCTATATCATTCCTTCAATTCCTGACTGCTCCATTTTTATAAATCTGTCTTCTCATCTTTTAGGTATGTTCCCTCTATCAATGTGTGTAGCAACCCATGATATGTGACTTTTCTCTTGTTCCCTCCCTAAAATTTCAAAGAAGTGATATCAAAGTAAAACAGAAATTATAAAAAAAAAATCACTGTGGGCCAAATATTGATTTAGAAAATAGCATATTCACATCATCTATGTTATAATTAGATTTTAATTTGGTTTGATAGCATTCAGGAGCACTACAGACTTTGTTTAATCTTCTGCTTAGTAAGGGGTCCACCCAATATGATGGAGACTTCCTCTTATTTTCTTGCATTTCAATGTCACACATATGCTTTTGATTCTTTTTATTCATTTGTTCTCTCTTTTCAAGACACAGAGATCTCTATAATTATATTCTTCTTGTTTTATTCTTGGCTGACCATTCCCACTGAATAGATTAAGGCTGATTTACTCAATTTCTTCTAGTAGTATCACAGTATGCTAGAATATTTTAGTTGGAAGGGTCATCAACAGCTATCTCATCCAACCTATGCAAGAAAGAAATTACAACTGCCATATTCTCAACAAGTTGTCATCTACCTTCTTATGGACTTATGTATAGGGAAATTTAGCATCTCTTAAAACATCCTATTCAATATAATGGCAGCTCTAATTTTCAGGACATTTTCCCAGATATCAAGCCAAAATGTGCTTCTTTGCAACTTCCACTCAATGTTCCTGCCATTGCCCTTTGGGGATAAAAAGAACAAATCCAATTCCTATTTCACATTTTAAAACTTCAGCTAGGGCCAAGATGGCGGCGTGGAGGCAGACAGCTGCTTGAGCTCCTCGTTTTCTCTCAGAACTTACTTCATGACAAGCCTCTGACTTAATGCTTGACCCAGAAAGAAATCCACAAATTATCACCAAGAGAAGACATCCTTGAAAGTCGCCAGAAAAGGTCTGTGTTTGTTCGGGGGAGGGTCAATCAGACTGGGCGCAGACTGAGGGCAGGCAGCCAGAGCAAGACAGGCAGCTCACACAGCTCAGACTGGAGGGGGAGGGGTGTGATCTCTGCCGTTTCTGTGAAAGGGCTTTTGCCCCAGTGTGGATGCTCCGTCTTGGCAGCAAGCCAGGAGCAGTGGAGAGGGTGTAAACACTGGAGGTGAAGATTAAAACCCCAGAAAGCCAGCTTCTCTCAGAGCCCGGCCACCCCCAACCCCCACCTGGACTGACTCAGTGCGTTCTCAGAGCCTCAGAGCGCAGACTCAGTATAGTCATTGCTGTTCTGTTAATGGCTCTCTGCTGCCCTACCCCCAGTCTGTAGAGGAAGCCCATTAATAACATCCAGCCCTATCCCCCGCAAAACAGACCAATTGTTTCTCTTGTCAGTTTGTTTTCTTTGATTCCTACTCTGACAAAATGAACAAAAAATTCAAAAGGGCTCTAACCATTGACAGCTTCTGTGTGGAGAGGGAGCAGACTTCAAATGCTGAGGAGACTAGGAACAGACTGTCCCCAGATGTATCCCCTGGGAGGGATATAAGCTGCTCCTCAATACAAAAGAACCTCATAGAGGAAATCAAAAAGGCTCTCACAAGAGAGCTGGAAGAGAAATGGGAAAAGGAAAGGGAAGGTTGGCAAGAGAGCCTGGAGAAGTTATCCCATGCATTCAAAGACAGAATGGATAAAGAAATCAAATCATTGAGAAACAAGATTAGTGAGCTGGAAAAGGTAAACAACTCCAAGGAAAACAGGATTAGTGAGCTGGAAAAGGTAAACAACTCCAAGGAAAACAGGATTAGAGAGCTGGAAAAAGAAATCAGCTCTCTAAAAAATAAAATGGATAAAATGGAAAAAAATTCCATAGAAGATAAAAACTCAATTGGACAATTACAAAGAGATATAAAAAAAGTGAGTGAAGAAAATACATCATTGAAAATTAGACTGGAACAAGTAGAAATGAATGACTCAAGGAGAAACCAAGAGGGAGTCAAGCAAAACCAGAGAAATGAAACAATTGAAAAGACTGTCAAGTACCTTACCAGAAAGACAACAGACCTGGAAAACAGATCCAGGAGAGACAATTTGAGAATAATCGGACTCCCTGAAAAATGGGAGGAAAAAAAGAGCTTGGACACCATTTTCGAGGAAATTATCAAAGAGAACTGCCCAGACGTTTTGGAAACAGAGGGTAAAATAGACATTGAGAAAATTCATCGATCACCTACTGAAAGGGACCCTAAAATCAAAACGCCAAGAAATATAGTGGCCAAGTTCAAGAACCATCAGACAAAGGAAAAGATATTGGAAGCTGCTAGAAAAAAACAATTCAGATATGGAGGATCCACAATAAGGATAACACAGGATCTAGCAGCATCCACATTAAAAGAACGCAGGGCCTGGAACATGATATTCCGAAAGGCTAAGGAACTTGGTATGCAGCCAAGAATAACTTACCCAGCAAGAATGAGCATCGTTTTCCAGGGAAGAAGATGGACATTTAACGAAATAAATGAATTCCATCTATTTTTGATGAAAAAACCAGACCTACATAAGAGGTTTGATCTTCAAATACAGAACTCAAGAGACTTCTAAAAAAGGTAAAAAGAAATCTTGAGAACTATACTTCTGTCAAAAAAATATGTAAAGAACATATGTACAATTTGTCTTAGAAACTAGAGGTGGAAAGGAGATTATATCATAAAAAAGTATAAAGTGGTGGTACTACATCTCATGAAGAGGCAAAGGTAACCTATTATATCTGAGAGAAAGAAAGGAGGGAGATGAACATAGCGTGTATCAATAGACATATTCAATTTATGGTGAAACTTCTTCCACTTCATTGAAAAGTGAAAGGGAAGGAGTAAACTAAGGGGAAGGGAATACAGTAATTTCGAGGAAAAGGGGTAAAATAAGGGGAGGATCTTTAAGGTGGGGGAGGGATCCTAAAAAGGGAGGGCTGTGAAAAGCAAGTTGTGTTTACCAGTTTAATACTGGATAGGAGGGTAAAAGGGAAGGAAAGGGGAAAAGCATAAGCAGGGGTTAATAGGATGGCAAGCAATATAGAATTAGTCCTTCTAACCATAAATGTGAATGGGGCAAACTGCCTCATAAAGAGGAAGCAGTTAGCAGACTGGATTAAAAGTCAGAATCGTACTATATGTTGTTTACAGGAAACACACCTGAAACAGGATGAGACATTCAAACTAAAAGTAAAAGGGTGGAGCAGAATCTATTATGCTTCAGGCAAAACCAAAAAAGCAGGAGTAGCCATCCTCATCTCAGATCAAGCAAAAACAAAAATTGATCTAATTAAAAGAGATAAGGAAGGGCATTATATCCTGCTAAAGGGAAGCATCAACAGTGAAGCAGTATCAATATTAAACATGTATGCACCAAGTGGTGCAGCATCTAAATTCTTAAAAGAGAAATTAAGAGAGTTGCAAGAGGAAATAGATAGCAAAACTATAATAGCGGGAGATCTCAACCTTGCACTATCAGAATTAGATAAATCAAACCACAAAATAAATAAGAAAGAAGTCAAAGAGGTAACTAGAATACTAGAAAAGTTTGATATGATAGATCTTTGGCGAAAGCTAAATGGAGACAGAAAGGAATATACTTTCTTCTCAGCAGTTCATGGAACCTATACAAAAATTGATCATATACTAGGGCATAAAAACCTCAAAATCAAATGCAGTAAGGCAGAAATAGTAAATGCATCCTTTTCAGACCATAATGCAATCAAAATAACATTTAATAAAAAGCCAGGGGAAAATAGACCAAAAAATAATTGGAAACTAAATAATCTTATACTAAAGAATGATTGGGTAAAACAGCAAATCATAGACATAATTAATAACTTCACCCAAGAAAATGACAATAATGAGACATCATACCAAAATGTGTGGGATACAGCCAAAGCAGTAATTAGGGGAAGTTTTATATCTCTACAGGCCTACCTGCATAAAATAGAGAAAGAGAGGGCCAACGAATTGGGTTTACAACTAAAATTGCTAGAAAAGGAACAAATTAAAAACCCCCAGACAAACACAAAACTTGAAATTCAAAAAATAAAAGGTGAGATTAATAAAATTGAAAGTAAAAAAAACTATTGAATTAATTAATAAAACTAAGAGTTGGTTTTATGAAAAAACCAACAAAATAGACAAACCCTTAGTAAACCTGATTAAAAAAAGGAAAGAGAAAAAGCAAATTGATAGTCTTGAAAATGAAAAGGGTGAACTCACCACTAATGAAGAGGAAATTAGAATAATAGTTAGGAGCTACTTTGCTCAACTTTATGCCGATAAATTCGATAACTTAAATGAAATGGAAGAATACTTTCAAAAATATAGCTTGCCCAGATTAACAGAGGAAGAAGTAAGTAGTCTAAATAGTCCCATCTCAGAAAAAGAAATAGACCAAGCTATTAACCAACTTCCTAAGAAAAAGTCCCCAGGACCAGATGGATTTACAGGTGAATTCTACCAAACATTTAAAGAACAACTAACTCCAATGCTATGTAAACTATTTGAAAAAATAGGGATTGAAGGAGTCCTACCAAATTCCTTCTATGACACAGACATGGTACTGATACCTAAACCAGGTAGATCGAAAACTGAGAAAGAAAACTATAGACCAATTTCCTTAATGAATATTGATGCTAAAATCTTAAATAAGATATTAGCAAATAGACTTCAGAAAATCATCCCCAGGATAATACACTATGACCAAGTGGGATTTATACCAGGAATGCAGGGCTGGTTTAATATTAGGAAAACTATTAGTATAATTGACCATATTAATAATCAAATTAATAAAAACCATATGATCATCTCAATAGATGCAGAAAAGGCATTTGATAAAATCCAACATCCATTCCTACTAAAAACGCTTGAGAGTATAGGAATAAATGGACTATTCCTTAAAATAATAAGGAGCATATATATAAAACCTTCAGTAAACATCATATGTAATGGTGATAAACTAGAACCTTTCCCTGTAAGATCAGGAGTGAAACAAGGTTGCCCACTATCACCATTACTATTCAATATAGTACTAGAAACTCTAGCCTTGGCAATAAGAGCCGAGAAAGAGATCCAAGGAATTAGAGTAGGAAATGAAGAAATCAAATTGTCACTTTTTGCAGATGACATGATGGTATACTTAGAGAACCCCAAAGACTCTGCTAAAAAGCTATTAGAAATAATTCAGAATTTTAGCAAAGTCGCAGGATATAAAATAAATCCACATAAATCCTCAGGATTTTTATACATTACCAACACAATCCAACAGCAAGAGATACAAAGAGAAATTCCATTCAAAATAACAGTCGATAGTATCAAATATTTGGGAATATATCTACCAAAGGAGAGTCAGGAATTATATGAGCAAAATTACAAAACACTTGCCACAAAAATAAAGTCAGATTTAAATAATTGGAAAGACATTCAATGTTCTTGGATAGGCCGAGCGAATATAATAAAGATGACAATACTCCCCAAACTAATCTATTTATTTAGTGCTATACCAATCAGACTCCCAAGAAACTATTTTAATGAACTAGAAAAAATAACAACAAAATTCATATGGAAGAATAAAAGGTCGAGAATTGCAATGGAACTAATGAAAAAAAAGTCAGAGGAAGGTGGTCTAAGTGTACCTGATTTAAAGCTATATTATAAAGCAACAGTCACCAAAACCATTTGGTATTGGCTAAGAAATAGACTAGTTGATCAGTGGCATAGGTTAGGTTCACAGGACAAGATAGTGAATAAAAATAGCAATCTAATCTTTGACAAACCCAAAGATCCCAAATTTTGGAATAAGAATTCATTATTTGACAAAAACTGCTGGGAAAACTGGAAATTAGTATGGCAGAAACTAGGCATGGACCCACATTTAACACCACATACTAAGATTAGATCAAAATGGGTCCAAGATTTAGGCATAAAGAACGAAATCATAAATAAATTGGAGGAACATGGGATGGTTTACCTCTCAGACTTGTGGAGGAGGAAGAAGTTTGTGTCCAAGGGAGAATTAGAGACCATTATTGATCACAAAATAGAACATTTTGATTACACCAAATTAAAAAGTTTCTGCACAAACAAAACTAATGCAAACAAGATTAGAAGGGAAGTAACAAATTGGGAAAACATTTTTACAGTTAAAGGTTCTGATAAAGGCCTCATCTCCAAAATATACAGAGAATTGACTTTAATTTATAAGAAATCAAGCCATTCTCCAATTGATAAATGGTCAAAGGATATGAACAGACAATTTTCAGATGATGAAATTAAAACTATTTCCACTCATATGAAAGAGTGTTCCAAATCACTATTGATCAGAGAAATGCAAATTAAGACAACTCTGAGGTATCATTATACACCTGTCAGATTGGCTAAGATGACAGGAACAAATAACGATGAATGTTGGAGGGGCTGTGGGAAAACTGGGACACTGATGCATTGTTGGTGGAGTTGTGAAAGAATCCAACCGTTCTGGAGAGCAATCTGGAATTATGCCCAAAAAGTTATCAAAATGTGCATACCCTTTGACCCAGCCATACTACTACTGGGCTTATACCCCAAGGAACTACTAGAGAAGGGAAAGGGTCCTGTATGTGCCAAAATGTTTGTGGCAGCCCTTTTCATAGTGGCTAGAAGCTGGAAGATGAATGGATGTCCATCAATTGGAGAATGGTTGGGTAAACTATGGTATATGAATGTTATGGAATATTATTGTTCTATAAGAAATGACCAACAGGAGAAATACAGAGAGGCTTGGAGAGACTTACATCAACTGATGCTGAGTGAAACGAGCAGAACCAGAAGATCATTATACACTTCAACAATGATACTGTACGAGGATGTATGCTGATGGAAGTGGATTTCTTCAACATAGAGAAGAACTAATCCAATTCCAATTGATTAATGATGGACAGAACCAGCTACATCCAGAAAAGGAACACTGGGAAATGAATGTAAACTGTTATTTCTACCTTCTGAATCCAATTCTTCCTGTGCAACAAAAAATTCGGTTCTACACACATATATTGTATCTAAATTATACTGTAATATATTTAACATATATAAGACTGCTTGCCATCTGGGGGAGGGGGTTGGGAGAGGAAGGGAAAAAATCTGAATAGAAGTAAGTGCAAGGGATAATGTTGTAAAAAATTACCCATGCATATGTACTGTCAAAAAATGTTATAATTATAAAATAAAAAAAAAATAAAAAAAAAAAAACTTCAGCTATCCTATACATCTCTTCTTTTCCAGAATAAAAATCCTAGTTCTTTCAAATGTTCCTTTCTATACTGTGGACTCAAGGTACTTCTGGGGGCAATCTTTTGGAATTCTCTAATTTATTCTAATCCTTCTTAGACAGATGCACAAAACTGAAGGAGCTACTACAGAGGAATGACAAGAAAAGAGTACAAAGGGAGGATCACCTCCTTATTCTTAAAAGAAATATTTTTTCTTTATGTTATACAAATGTATTCTCACTCCTTAGTTATGGACAAGAATCTCTAGTGCAGAGTACCAAAAGCTTACTATTTCCAATATTCTAGATGACCTAAAAACTTATCTTAGCATTCTATGACTCTCCCTTTCTCCACTCTCTTCTGTTTCCATAAGATTGAGGGTTATTTTAATATTTTTATTTGTTTAATGTAATGATCATAGTCAAATAATTCATCAAGTAATCATTCTAATGATGATGAACTTCACAGTATATTGATAGTCTTGTCCAATGAAAAGAAATATAATCCATTGTTACAATAATACTCAAAGCTTCCTCCTCCCTTTTTTTAATAGTTAATTTAAATTAGATAGTTTTTGAGACTATAAGGTCAACTCATAGACATACACATACATATGTGCATATACACATGTGATGTATGTGTGGGTATGTATGTATATGTGTATGAATACAACATAACAGATGTATATAATATGCACACACTATTTTTTTTTTATTTTTTATTTTTTGCTGAGGCAGATGAGGTTAAGTGACTTGCCTAGGGTCACACAGCCAGGATGTATTGTGCCTGAGGCTAGATTTGAGCTCAGGTTTTTCCTGACTTCAGGACTGATGCTCTCTCTCTGTCCACTGTACCATCTATCTGCCCCCTATTAAACAGGGACAAGACCAATTGTTTTACTGATATGATGAACTCCTGGTAAAGAAAACTGCCTCCACTAATGAAAGTCATCAGAAACTTCCCTGAGGGGGCAGCTAGGTGGCGCAGTGGATAGAGCACCAGCCCTGAATTCAGGAGGACCTCAGTTCAAATCTGATCTCAGACACTTAACACTTCCTAGATGTGTGACCCTGCGCAAGTCACTTAACCCCAGCCTCAGGAAAAAAAAAAAAGAAAAGAAAAGAAAAAAAAAAAAGAAAAAGAAAAAGAAACTTCCATGAAACTCACAGTATAAAAATGTTTCTTAAAACACTGAGGGGTTAAAAGACTTGTGCATCAGAAACAGAGATTAGATTCGGATGTTTCTGACTTCAAGGCTAATTCTCTATCCACTTTAACATGTTACCTTTATTACTGCTAAACTAAATGTTGAATTTATTTTGATTGTTCTTTTCTTTGACTTTTTAATCTTTTCCCAAAGAGTCCACATTAAGAATTTCTGTATAAGAAAATTTCTACATAGCACATATTTTATTCAATTTTTAGGGAAAAAAATCAGATTTAAAAGTCTTAACATATTCCTTAGGAAAAGCTACTACCTGTCATCCTTACAAAGTATAGTTTTTAAAATGTAAAAGGGCTCCATTCAATCCAAAAATTATAAATATGTTTAAATAATGTATATATATATATATATATATATATGTATATATATATATGTATATATATACATATATGGATTTACAAATATATATGTATACACACACATGTATACATATATATATTTTTAAAGATGTCCTGAAGGTTTCCTCATTTGATGGAAGGATTTCATAGATGCTTCTTCAGAATGGATCCACCTGAAGAGTCAGGGTGAATTCTAGATGCTGATACATATTTTACAATATGGCTTTTAAAGATGAGAAAATACAAGCTGAACTGAGTTAAAGTAAAGCAAGGTCAAAGAGAGAGCATCCCCCAACCTGTTTCCCAATTTACTGTCTTGAACATCATTTCCACCAGGTTTTTCCCCAGGGTGTTATACGCTATTTAGAATTCTTGTGATTGCTTTGAGAGAAAGAAATAAAAAAAGGATTCATTTAATTGGTCAATGTTTTACAAGAAATGCTCACGGTCCACTGACAGATTTTTTCCTACTTATAACTTGGCTTTATTCAACTTCCAGCCAATTTTGCCCTTTCTGCTTGACCTCAAAGTTACCATTCTATACAATTTTTCCATCCCTTGCTTATTAAAACAATTCTTGAATCATCGAGGGATGATCTCAGAAATCTCCTCTGCCCAGAGACTTAGAGGTATCCAGGTGGTGCTGTGGATACAGCACCAGGCCTTGAGGGAGGAAGACTCATCTTTGTGAGTTCAAATCTGGCTTCAAACACTTACTAGCTTTGTGATCTGGGGCTACTCACTTAACCCTATTTACCTCAGTTACCTCATATGTAAAATGAGATGGAAAAGGAAATGGCAAATCCTTCCAATATCTGTCAATAAAATCCAAATTGGGTCACAGCGAGTCAGACACAACTAAACAACAACAATCTGTATATTGTTTAGGTTCATTCACTATTGGGAAGCTTCTTATAGACAACAAAAGATAAATGCCTATTAAAAGATAAAAAAATTAAAATTTCTGCTGCAGGGATTATCTTTCTTTTTACTGAAGTCTTTGGGTTATTAACTATTAAAGCTTAGATATTAAAGTTTAAGGCAGCATTTATACTTTTGGGATACTCTGGATTTCTTTTTAGATCTTTTTTCTATAAGAATATAAGAAACACTAATGAAAATCTTATAGTTCCTTACTATAGATGTGAATTATAATTCTGAATCAATATTAGTTGTCCAGCTTACCAAAACCAGAGCATCAGCACCAGCTCATACATATTTTTTAGCTACTGCTCCTATCATTTTTTTTTTTAATTTTTATTTATTTATTTATTTTTTATGAGACAATTTAGATTAAGTAACTTGTCTAGGGTCATAGCAGTAGTAAATGTTAAGTGTCTGAGTTTGAATTTGAACTCACGTCCTCTTGGCTTCAAGGCCAGTGCTCTATATACTCTATATACCTAGCTGTCCATCCTACCACTCTGAAAAAGCTAGACAATTAACTTACTCAACAAGAATCTTAAGAATTACTTCCATGTTTTGCTTTACACAATGCACCCAAGATCCATTACTTTCCTTTACAACCTGTACCTGCACTTGGCTTACTGGTTACATCTTTCACAATTCCTTGGATTAATATGTCCTCATCTATGTTTTCTCCTGTTTGTTGATATGGATGAGCATCTCTGTCTCCTTATAAAAAGAGCTTTCTTGCCAAGAATTTGAGCCAAAGACTATAGCATCCCATCCCGCAAGTAAGAAGAGTAGCTTAATAAAGCTGACTGAAATACATGTGAGTTGCATACAATATAATAAGGATTGTAACACTGTAAATAGTGTTTTTAATTCAATAGCACTCATATGATAGACTATTTTAATATATTAGAAATATGGTAGGACCTAGTATGTTTTTGAACCAATAATGATGAATGTTTCCACCCCTTCCACACATAAAAATTGGTTATTTTCTATTTTAACCCATCAGCATAATGTACTATTTGTAGTTTTCTTAAAAAAAAAAAAAAATTCATAGCCATCCTAGTATGTTTCCTCATGAAAAAAATTTTCCCCTCAAGAAAAATGTCAATCTGTGCTAATATGTCATTAATCATTCAGTTCTGTCTGACTCTTTGTGACCCCATGAATAGACCATGAGGTTTACTTGGCAAAAAGTATGTCTCCATTTTACATGTGAGGAACTGAGGCAAAGAGGAATTAAATGATTTACCCAGGATAATATAGCTAATAAGTGTCTGAGACTGGATTTAAACTCAGAGCTTTCTGACTCTAGGCTTGGTACTCTACTCATTGTACCACTTACCTGCTCATTCTAATATCTATCTTGTATCAAAATGCAAAGGATTAAAAAGCACATGGACTTTTAACAAAACATCTCTCACTCTATTGAAGATTAATGCGGCTAATTTTTCTTGAGGAGAAGGACTGTAATTTACTAAACTTATCATGGAATATATCATAGCCAGAGTGAAGTTAATAAGAGCATAATTGTTAATTTTTTGCAGACTACAAGGGGCATGAAATAACCAACTTTGTCAGCAATACAGACCATGAGAGAGAGGAGAGCGATGGAGAAGATAGCTGAGTACAGAAGGAGTACAAAGTCAAAGAGCTTCTTGTCTGAAGAAGAATTTGTACTCAGATGTTCCTGAGTGCTAAGTCTTATATCTATATCACTACCTAGAGGAAGGAAGGAAGGAAGGAAGGAAGGAAGGAAGGAAGGAAGGAAGGAAGGAAGGAAGGAAGGAAGGAAGGAAGGAAGGAAGGAAGGAAGGAAGGAAGGAAGGAAGGAAGAGGAAGGAAGGAAGAAGGGAAGGAGGGAAGGAGGGAAGGAAGGAAGGAAAAAAATGCATCTGAAAAGTTCAACTAGATCTTACATTTCTGGTAGCCTATTTTACCCTATTTCAGAAGCATCCAAGCTGCTTTCAACTGACAATCTATAGGCTATGCATAATCTTTTGATACATCATTATCCAGTATTTCATTATTTGGAGCATCTAATATTGATAGATTCTTTGGAGCATTTGCTCTTGTAAAGTATCCCATCTTTGGAAATAAAACCATAGAATCCAAGAATTGGATAATATGCTTCATGGGTGACCATGTCCAATTGCCTGTTGTGAGCATGAATTTTATTAAATCCCCCCAAAAACGTTGCTTTGCATACCCCTGAATATTTTTAGTAACCAGGAGTTCACCTCCACTTAAAGCATTCTAACTTCATTTTTCAACACCTTTATATTTACTGGAATAAAGATGACTAAAATTAGCAAGGGGAAAAGTGAAACTCCCATTTATTAATGTCTCTATTTATCAATGCTGTAGGTCAAGCCTGGGGAAAAGGTTGAAACTAGGGGGTGAAATGAATTTTAAGGTTATGGAAAAATTTTTCATTATCCATGTTCACCCTTGTCTCTGATCGATATAGAGGTATACAAGAATCTACTGAGCTGATTAAGAAAGCTCATTCATTTGGCAAACTTTAGTTCTTAAAATCCCTTGATAATCTTCAAATCTCTGCAATAAGTATAATCAACTAATTATTCTTTATGAACTTTCCCACTTATGCACAGGTTTAGTTCGAATAATTAAAAATAGAGCAAAATTAAATCAACAAAGCCCTAGATTTTCCCCCCTGTTCCCTAGTCTAATATTTCTCTCTACCTTATTGTTTATACCAGGATTGGAGAATAAAAAGCTTCCATTCCATATTTCAAGGGCCACTTTTTTATCTACCTGTCAGTACCAGAACAGCTTAACACAAAATGTGTTCTGTTCTTTCCCTGGGGATAAAACTGAATATATTACCAGTTGACTGCACTTCTGTGACAGCAGAGGATACTCATTGACCTATCCATCTTAATTGGGGACTGTTTTTTCTTGTCTAAATTATTGAATCCACACTTCTCTTTGAGCCTTATTTTTTTTCCAGTAATGGGACCCAATTTCTTACTCTGGCCAACACCTCCGGAAACATACGCTACCATGGGGCAGTGTCAGATGTACAAATAGAGTATAAGGTGAAATTTTAAAAAATAATGTGTTTCATTCATATCACTATTTTAAAAACATATATCTACATTTTCAATTTTTACATCACTTTTCTTTCCAAATATATCTTCTCTCCCCTATCCAATGAAAGATCCTCATAACAAAGAATAAAACAAAACAGGAAATAAGAAAACAAAGGCAGTTCAGGCAAACTAAGCAAAATTTAAACTGAGTTTGACAGTATATGTGATATTCCATACCGATACCTTATTTCTTTAAAAAAGGGAGTAGAGAGAGAATTCAAAGGATTATAGATTTTGAGACCTTAGAGATCATTGAGTCAATTTGGTCAATGAAGAAATGAGGCACAGAGAGAGTAGGTGCCTTACCCACAGTTGTTTCACTAGGAAGTATCTAAACTGCCTAAAAATAAATAATTACAACTGGAAATATAGAAATGCACATATAAACTCACACATATATGTGTATGTGTATATATAAATATGCATATATATGTATATCTATGTAAGTATGCATGTATATATATACACCTAATATACATGGTTGTGTATATACATGCATATACACATGTGCATATACACACATATAAACATACCTGTAGATATTAAATTTATATCTATATTTATATCCCTATATATATATATATATATATATATATATATATATATATATATATATATATATATATCCCTATATATATATATATATATATATATATATATATATATATATATATATCCCTCAGATTTCTGCCAAGATATCATGGAACTTGTCCAATTATATATAAAAGGAAAATAGAACATCTTCAAACCCATCATATCACTTTGGAACTAATGTGAATACTCATTCCAATAACATGCTTCAGATTCTAATGATATCATTATATCTCTTGTCCATGGTCCCCATTAATCTTTCTTAAGATATCTATCCAACAACTATGCTCAAAAAGTTATCGAACTGTTCATACCCTTTGACCCAGCAGTGTTACTACTGGGTTTGTATCCCCAAGAGATTTTAAAGAAGTGAAAGGGACTTGTATGTGCAAGAATGTGGCAGCTCTTTTTGTAGTGGCCAGAAACTGGAAACTCAGTGGATGCCCATCAATTGGAGAATGGCTGAATAAATTGTGGTGTATGAATGTTATGCAATATTATTGCTCTGTCAGAAATGACCAGCAGGACGATTTCAGAAAGGCCTGGAGAGACTTACATGAACTGATGCTGAGTGAGATGAGCAGGACCACGAGATCATTATACACTTTAACAGCAATACTATATGATGATCAGTTCTGATGGATGTGGCCCTCTCCAACAATGAGATGAACCAAATCAGTTCTAATTGTTCAATAATGAACAGAAGCAGCTACACCCAGAGAGAGAACTATGGGAAATGAGCATAGCATTTCCATTCCTTCTGTTTTTGTCTGCTTGCATTTTTGTTTTCCTTCTCAGGTATTTTTACCTTATTTCTAAATCTGATTTTTCTTATGCAGCAAGATAACTGTATAAATACATATACATATATTGCATTTAACATATACTTTAACATATTTAACACGTATTGATCTAGAGGAGAGGGTGGGGGAAGGAGGGGAAAAGTTGGAATAGAAAGTTTTGCAAGAGTCAATGCTGAAAAATTACCCATGAATATGTCTTGCAAATAAAAAGCTATAATAATAATAATAAAAAAAAGATATCTATCCAACAAACTTGGGATCTTCCATATTTTCCAACAGTGTATAGAAATCAGTGGAATACACATAACAGACCATTGGTTATCCTTTCTTCTCACTTCATGATCAACCAAACTTTTCTCTGGACATATTTCTTTCTTATGAGAGTCCTATAATCAATAAGCATTTATTAAGGAGATTCTACTAAGTACCAGGCACTGGGTAGGAATTCAAGAACAAAGACATAAAAGAAGCATAACTCACCCTTAAGAAATTCATATTCTAATAAGGAGTCAAAAATTTTCCATAGGAAATATTCTATAGAATATTACTTAAGTTGATACAATAACTGTATTGTATTATAATTGTATGTAATTAATAAAAAGTATTAGAATGCTTGATTATTTTCTGTTTTCTATTCAAATTATCTTTGCTATTACCCCAGTAATAGATAAAGGAATGATAGGTACTTCATCCTGTTCCCATACGATCTTGTGTGTGATCTTGGCTAAGTTACTTAACGCTGTGCCACAGTTCCTCAACCATGGAGTAGTAGCAATGGTAGAAATAACTATAGCAGTAGTAGCAGTAGTCATAGAATGTGCTACTATCCTTGGTATTTGTACTATTATTGCTAGTTCTGCAAACATCACTATTATTGTTATGAATGTTTTTTTTTTATTACCATTCTAATTATCCCACTTTCTACTATTGCTATGATATAGGGATGATTGGTCAAATTGTTCCAGTTATTATCCAAAGAACCAACATTTCCTAATATTCAAATTGAGAATGAAATATATTTTGAGGATAATATTTTTTCTCCAAGGGGAAAATAGTTTATTATGCTGCTAAGAGCAGGCTAAATCCATAAGAGCCTTTAGTAAGGAAAGGGGTTTTTAGTAATTAACAAGTTGGAAAACAAGTTTTCTATCAATAACTAGGAGGAAGACAACAGGAAAGATGCCATAAGATGGAATCATATCACTGATTGGTGGGCTAGAATCACAGAGAAATTTAATTATTACAAGGAGAAATTATCATGAGGCAGTATTACGCCATTGACTTGTAGGCTAAATTCACAGAGAAGTTTAACATTAAAAAAAAAAAAATCCTTTAGATAGTCTGTAATATTCTGAGCATTTAGAGCCATATTCAGGCTCATACTATACCTTTCAAGTCTTATTTCACATTTCTCCCTTGTAGACATTTTGTATGCTAGTTAACCTAACCTTCTACCTCATTTCACCTGCCATCTCTGTTGATAGATCATTCATCATGTCTTGCCAGAAATGCATTTACACCTTCCCTCCACTTCTTAGATTCCTTAAAGGAATAGGTCACATGTCACTTCAGAATAAGAGACTTCTTGATAATTTCCTTGTGTTACTAGGTACAGATATCCATATTGCTCTCCTCTCCTACATATTCTATTACCACAAATGGAAAGCTCTTGGGAGGAAGGAGTGTTTCTTTTTAGTCTTTGAATTCTCCACTACTATAATATTGTATATTGAGTAAGTATGTAATACCTAATTATTGAATTGCTTTGAATTTTAAAAATTCACATTCTATTCGTATGTGAACTCTGGCCTCCTATTTTTCTAGGATAAAGAACTCTATCATTCTAAGACTTTTCAAGACTTTGGTGCCTGGTACTTGAGGACCATGATACACAATCACTACATGAGTTTAAGAAGCTTTTCATTGTCTTGTTAATAAAAATATTCAAAAGTTTCCAAGCCTATCTTCAGTAATACCATGGCTTTGTTCATGATGAAGAACTCTTAAGGTGACTTATCAATTCAGCATTTGTCATTCAGACTATTTTAGAAAAGAATAGTTCAGATAACCCAATATCACTCTAAAGGACTTATTAATTTTTCTTTGTGTCTAAATTCTATTAGAGCTTTGTTAAAAACAATTGTAACATGAAAATATCTATTGATCACAAAGAAGGCAAAGTAACATTGTATGTGAAGATTCTATTGCTCGATATTTTAAATAAATATCAACTTACCAGTTGTGGCCTCCCAGAAATTACTACCAATTTATTTTTTAAAATTCTAAATAAAAGCTTCAGCTATAGTTTTCATGGACATAATTCCATTTTTCCTGAAAGTCTCATTTCACTCTCTAGATTGGAAAATGATTTCCAAAGGGATCAAAGACTTCAATGAGAATTTTCACTCAGTAAGCAAGAAAAGGGTTGGCTTATTATTTAACTCAGCAGAGTAATCTAATTCTTTTCCTCAGTTGGGTGAAAGGCACAATATGACTTATAATCTAAATTATACAACATTAAATATGTCACAAATCATGAGAGACATCTCTCCCTTACAAATGTGCCTATTATTGGATTAATTTTCTTGGAACACCCAGTTCTTCACAACATTATGTTCTTCTTGCTCTATTAATAACCTTTGTCTTTATCTCTCTCCCAGTAGCTCAGTGAGCTCAATTATAAAAGTAAGGGGAAAACTGTCTACTATATTTTTTCTACATTGAGTCAAATAATCCTAACAAACATCTTCTTAATCATATTGGTTTGGTTCAAGACTTCCAGTGATTAAATAACTCCTAAAACCTAAGATGTCTTAATATCCTCCAAAAAGAAACACCCATATTTCTAATTAAGATGATTTGAATGCACAAGGAAAAAATATTTTCTTATAAACTTCTCTTTCCTATATGTCCATTAAAGTTCTTTATTGATTCATAATCATATCTATAAAGGTAAATTTTCTTCATCTAAATATGGGGAATTATATTTATAAAGTCAGAGAATATTAGAGCAGGTACTATAAGAGATCACCAAGTCCAACTTACTCATTTTATTTCCATTCAACCATTACACAGCACCTATTATGCTTTAAGTACTCTGCTAAGCCCCTTGGGAATTAAAAGAAATGAATGAGGAAGTTTCTGTCCTTAATTTTGTCATGAAGAAGAGAAATGTATGTCATACTATTATATATTATATTAATAACAATAATAATAGTAAACAAAGATAATAATTACAGCACAATAGTATCTTGTGCTAGGATAGGAAATAGAATCATTTTTTTTTGAACCATATAAGAATATACAGGAGTGTTGGGGACCATATATGGCTCATTGTACATTTCAGATCTTTAATGTCAAAAAGTTCAGAGAGAAACATTATCAAAAAAAAAAATTCTTGTTTGACTTTTTCTTCTAGTTGGGGAAGTAATGGAAATTATAGGAAAGTATAGAATATTAGTATTCGAAGGGACTTGAGAGGCATTTATTGACCAGTTCATTTAACACAGATTGAATCAAATTAAATCTGTGACATCTTCAAAAAACTGTCAAGCAGACCTAAAAGGGGGAAATATCAATTTAGAAAGCAGTCTATTCAATTTACAATTCACACTGCTCATTAAGAAAATTTGCCCACTTCTGCAGAGCAGAGCCAAGATGGCAGAGTGAAGCGAGAAAGCTGCTTGAGCTCTCCCAGTTTTCATCAAAAACTACATGAAACCAAGAATCTGAACAGTCTGATGGAATCAAACCACTCTCAAGCTGAAGATGTATTGGAAGAACTTCAAGAAAAGTCAGTCTCACTGGGATGAAAGGGATGTTCAATCCAGATCAGATGGAGCAGGGAAAAGTCAGCAAGAGAGTCTTAAAACAGCAGATAAGTAAGTTAGATCATCCATTCTGGCTCAGTAGCACAGCAGACCAATTGGGCAGCCCCTAGTACCAGATCAGAAGGAAAATTCTGAGAAGTCAGGATGTTTCTTGAAAAGAGCACATAAAGCTACCCCTTTGATGAGCAAAAAATCACAAGGAGCCCCTGTGTGCTCAAAGGCAAGGCTCAGAGCTGCACAAAAAGCCTTGGAACTGCACTCCAGGAGCAAAGCTTGACTTTAAATGTCACAAAAGAAGAAATACAAAAAGGGAAAGGAAATAAAATGAGCTAGAAACAGAAAATTACCTTAATCATAAAAAAGTTACTAAAGTATTTCTACTGGGTTTGTATCTCAAGGAGATCATAAAGGAGAGAAAAGGATCTACATTTGCAAAAATGTTTGTAACAGCTTTTTGTGATAACTAAGAATTGGAAAATGAATAGATACCCATCAATTGGGGGATGGCTGAATAAGCTGTGATATATGAAAGGAATGGAATAATATTGTTCTGTAAAAAATGATGGGCAAATTAATTTTAGAAAGACCTGGAAAAATTTACATGAATGGATGCTGGACAAAACAAACTGACCTAGGAATACAATGTACACAGTGCAAATATTAGCTATGAAAGACTGCATTTTTCTCAGTGCTTCAGTGATCCAAGGCAATTTCAATAAATTTTGAATAGAAAACAGCATTTGCATCCAGAAAGAGAAATATGAAGACTGAATGTAAAATAACACATTCTATATTCACTTGTTTTTCTGTTTTTTTTTTCCCCTTTCCTGTGGTTCCCCCTTTTTTTCTTTATTTTTCACCCAACATAATTTATAAAGAAATGTGTATTTTTACAAGTTAATATACATGTTTAACCAGAAATAATAAAATAATTCATAAAGAAAAGAAATAAAAAGAAAATTTGTTTTAAATGAAGGATTTTGCTCTTTGAAATTTTTATTTATAGTTTCTGGTTCTCTCATATGGACCAAATTGAAATACATAACAAGTGCTCAAAATCATAATAAAAAAAATCATATCTAACTATCACTAGTATACATTAAACTCTTTTTCTTTTTCAGTCTAAACAATCTTGCATTATTTACCATTATTGGTCAATAATTCCTATTCTAGCACAAGATACTATCCTGCAATGATTATTGCTTTTGCTTACTATTTTTATTGTTATTAATATGACATATAATAGTATGACATATATTTCTCTTCTTCCTGACAAAATTAAGGTCAGAACCTTCCTCATTCATTTCTTTTAATTCCCAAAGGGCTTAGCAGAGTATTTAAAGCATAATAGATGCTCTGTAATGGTTGAGTGGAAACAAATATTATTGACCATTATTGATCAACAGCATCTGTAAACTCTTTAGTTTGCTACTACCCTTCTTAAAATGATACTATTCCTTTCCTGAACTGAATGAATAGCATTTTCTTAAACATACAAAGTACAGGATTATTGTTTTGACTGCTTTGTCCTGTTGTTGACTCATACTGACCTTGCAGCCTCCTAAAATCCTCAACTGTTTTTCACAGAAATTATGTCAAACTACATCTCTCCTGCCACCTTCTTATGAAATTAACTTTTATTTTTAGAAATTATGTAAGCCTCTACAATTATTGTTGATAAGTGTTATCTTGATTTAGAATCAAACATATTGAGGCTATTTTCATTCTGAATCTGTCATTCAATACATAAGCTACATCTTCCAGCTGTGTGCCACCTGTAGATTTAATAAACCTGCAAGTTAGAACGTCATACAAGTTATTTATAGAAATGTTAAAGAGAATGTAAAAGCTCATCCCTGAAACACTTAACTTAAGATCTTGCTCCAAGGATAGATTGTAAACAAGCAGTTATCTTTCGGTTCCATTCATGGCACTAGTTGCAAATCCAGCTACATTACTATCGCCTAACCCTCATCTTTCATTTTGTCCACAAGTCTACCATCAGAAATTCTGTTAAATGCCATGCTGAGATAAAAGTATAAATTGATTAAGGCATTGCTAGTCTCTAGCATTACAGTAATTCTATTTTAAAATATTTTAAGGTCAACCTGATATCATCCATTCTTGATAAATGCAATATGCTAATTTTCCATGATCAGAACTTCTTATTCTAAATTTTATAAAGCACCCATTTAATAATACATTCTATAATTTTATTAGGAATCAAAGTCCAGATAATTGATATATTACTTTAAAAAAGAACCCAGAACATTTGATCTCCTCTAGGAATATAACACATCTCTCTTTCTCTCTGAAGACTCGTTGCCAAGGAATGGAAAAGTTGTGATCTATATTAGTGAAAGCAAGATCTATTTTGATGAAATCTCAGATCTTTTGAAATGTTGAAATGTAACATATGGAAGTTCAATGGAATAGGTCTATTTTTCTCATGGTAAGCATCAGATGAGTTTCCCAATAGAGAGTTGAGAGTAGTACATTTCATAGACCTCCTATCAGAAGAATTATTCTCAGATAAATTCTCAATGACTTTTCCTTTTTATCTCTCCCCTCCTGCTTCATTTCCTTTCAGCCAATATGTATTAGAATGGCATAGCTGAATCAACTAACAACAGCAAATAAGATAAATAGAAGTTTTGCTTAGTGAAATAGCATTTCTCTTTTTCATACCAGGAAAGAAATATTTGCAGCTATATTTCTTTTTAACTCCCCAATGGTTTGTCCTTCCTTTAATATATACTTTCCTCATCTAATAAGTGCAAGACGGTGAGTATTTGTTTGGTAGAATTTTGCTAGTACTTTTAAATTTTAAATATAAATGCATCTGTGAAAATGTAAAGAAAATAAATTTTTAAAAATATCTCTAAGTTCAAGAAAACACATTGCTCCATATTGACGGTATATCATAAAATATTTTAAAATATTCAAAAGAACGTTACACCCCCAACCAATGACAGTAAAAAGTAGAGATTACCCCGAAACAAAGAAATACAGATTTATAGTTCATTAATGTAGAAGGGAAGTCAGACAATATCTGGCCTAATTCTTTCATGTAACACATAAGAAATGCAAGACCCAGAACTGTGACCTTATTCAAGGTCACTCAGAAATACAACAGCTGACTTGAAACTAGAAATAAAGTATTCTGACTCCAAGTGCACAATTATCTTATATGACATGGCATCAGATAATCTTTAGAAGTTGTTAGAAAGGGGAAAAAAGCTTCCAATGGTAAGGATAATAATTGCAATCAATGTATAAACAAGCATTGTTAAATACTCTATGTGCAAAGCATTATTATAAGTTCTTGCCCTATCAATGGGATTGATCATTGTTTCTAAAGTCAGGGACTTAGGATTTCCTATTCCATTGAGTACAAATTACTATTCAAATTTTTAAACTCAGTTTTCACATCTCCAAAAATGATAAAGAAACTAATTTTCTCTTCCTTGAGCATATGGAAGGTTAAGAAAATGATCTCCTACTAATAAATACTTCAGGGATACCACAAACTTTAGTTAGGTGATAGACCTTGAAATCTTGACACTGAAGAGTCTAGTTCAAATCCTTATGACATTTCACCAATTCTAATGAATAGCTTTTTAATTTGTTTCCCAAACTCTAAGTCTTTCTCCCTTTTAATCTTGGGTACTTATTACACTCAAATCAACATTCATGAAACACAAATCTGATCATGTCACCATTCCTATTGTTTCTAGGATGAGACAAAGATCTGCCTGGAATTTAGAGCCATTTTCTCTTTGTATTCCAGCATACCTTTCCAAGCTCATTATGCTTATTCTTTCACATAAGGTATCTAAGAGCTTTACTTTCTTACATAATATTGCATCTTACATCTCCATTCTTGAAGTAAACTCCCTTTACACATCTACTTTATAGAATCCCGAACTTCATTCTTCCACAAAATGTTTCCTGACTAGTTCAATGACTACTTCCCGTCTCCAGAATTTTTTCTTTATATATTGTGTTTATTCATTATGTAGATTGCCCAGATGAACATATGTTCCTGAAGGATAACAAAATATTTAATCTCTGTCTTTGTTTCCCCACCACCTAGCAAAATGTTTGGCATGGAGTAGCACTTAATAAGCCTCTTCTTTTTGGATTAAAGGTAAATTTATGAACAAATTACCCTCTAAAACTATTTAGCTAGAATATTGGAATATCCTTTTATCTCTAGGTAAAAGCTGCTCACAGAAATCATCTGTTTATTATTAAAAAAAAAAAAAACACACAGTAAAACGTGTAAGATAAATTTGCTGACCTACATAGTCTCTTGAAATTTATGGTCTCATTAATAAGTAACATTATTCACTGGGAGGCAACTTCCATCCATGTATCACTTACTTCCATCCCTATCACTTACTATATACATTGTGTGACATAAAAAGTTTGAGAAACAATTTCTGGGTAAATTATCATTTTATTAATTATGACCAGCAAATAATTAGTAAAAGGATAGTTTTTTTGGCTGTCTCATAATCAAAATATCTATGTATGCTAGAAAGAGTGAGTGTATTTTACAGACTGTAATCAACTCTGGTTAACAATTCATGAAAGCAAAATTATAATGAAAGATGGACCTATAATTATGAGAGGTTGGAGGTAATTTTGATCATATCACTCTTACTACTACCCTTAGGAGATCTAGATAAAAAATCTAAATCTTCTCCCCACCCACCTAAGTTTGAGAACACTAAGACCTTCCCCAATTGGAGTCTGAACAAGAATGAGAAGAATGTTAAATTCAGTCTTATTATTAGCCCTATTTTTCAAGGGTTGATTAGATATAGTAGAGAATGAGGAAGTATTCAGGGAAAAAATTCAGGATCTCCCCAACTGTAATTGGTTATTAATATAAGAGAGAAATAATCATTTCTCTCAATTGCTTGGAATAAATTACTTTGTCTCAATTTTCTCATCTGTAAAAAGAGGAAAGTAGACTATATGACTCATATGGTCCCTTCTATTTCTAAATTTATAACAAGTCCAATGGAAATGTGCAAGAGTCATAGTTCATAGTTTGGGAACCATGTGGGGAAATGGATGAATAAATTATAGAATATGAATGCAATGGAATATTATTGTTCTATAAAAAAATGATGAACAGGCTGATTCCAGAAAAGCAAGAGCAACTTATATAAACTGAGATTGAATGAAATGAGCAGAAACAGGAGAACATTGTACACAGTAATAGGTAGATTACATAATGAGCAACTATGATAGACTTACCTTTTCTCAAGGATGCAATGATTCAAGACATTTTACATAGAGTTGAGATGGAAAATGCTATCTGTACCCGGACAGAGTATTCTGGAGACTGAATGTGAATTGAAAAATAGTATTTCACATTTTTATGTGTTTGCTTGCTTTTGCTTTTTGATGTTTTCTACCTCTCTTTGGTCTTAATTTTTACACAACATGCAAAATACAGAATCATGTTTAAAAATATTATGCATATATAAGGTGGATCAGATCATTTGCTGTCTTGGGAAAGGGAGTATTAAAGGAGGGAGGAAGGGAAAAATTGGAACACAATGTTACAAAAATGAATGTTGAAAACTATCTTTACATGTATTTGGAAAAATAAAATATTATTTAAAAAAAGAAAAACATGAATAGACTTGCATGAAATAATTAAAAGTGAAATTAACAGGACTAAGAGAACATTGCATAGAATAAGAGCAATATTGTTTTAAGAAAAACTTTGAGTGAAAAAGTTATTTTAATAGAAACACCCAATTTAACAAATGAGGACATGTAAAAATAAGACTTTTATCTGCATTCAGAGAAAGTGATAAATAAAAGTGTGTATAGACTAATTAATAAACATAATGTAGAAAATTTCTATATTTTTAGTATATTCCACATCTATAGACTGCTCTTCACAACTTTTTTTTCTTTTCTGAACTGTATAAATTATAATAACAAAAGATATTCTGTTACTCCTAAATATTAAAGTGGCCTAATTCTTTAGTTGTGTAATGCTGGAGAAACTGAGCAAGACAGAAATTAGAGAGTATTCAATACAGAATTTATTAAATGGAGAGATTTACTGGGACCCCATAATGGATCCATGGTTGGTCCCAGGACTGAAGGAGACTATCCTCTCAAAGAATCCAGCACTGAATATCCGATACATGATTTTTTTTTATAGGTTAACAAGAACAATAACATAATGGGGGAGGTACCTGGATAGGGCTGACCTAATAGGGGGAATAACCTAGGATAACAAGATGAAGGGAAGTACTGGAGAGGATCCTGATATTCTAATGATATCTAAAATGGATAAAGACCTTTATCCCATCAAACATTAAGGGCAATAAGTATAGCCTAAGGTTTAAGATATAAAACCTTTATCCTAACATTAAAAGGCAGAGTAACTAAATAGGACAATTAGGGAAACTGGGTCAGGACTTTAAAAGAGAACTGTGGCACAACAGTTGGTACTAGGTTAACTAGCCCTGGGTTCATTTCATGTCTATTTGCTCATATTCAACCTTCTGGAAAATGACTTCATAATTTAATGAACTGTTATTAAAAAAATCCTCATTTTAGAGGAAAGCAGAGTCAGAATTTTGAGATCATCTAATTCAACCACCTAATTTTCCAGATGAAGAAACAGAATAAGGGAGGTTAAATGATTTGCTAAGGCTAAGCAAAGAGTAAAGAGAAGATCTAGTATTCAAATCTATCCCAAACTCTAAGTATCTTTGCATTACTCAATATGATCAATGACAATAATAATAATAGACATCTATAAAAAATAACCCTTCTTCATTCAAAATAGGGGAATAGATAGGTATACATGTATACATACACACGTATATATGCGTATGTGTGTGTGTGTGTATACACACACACACACACAGACAGGCATAAAAACATATACACTTATATACATGTTGTTTATGTGTGTATATATTCTGAACACATGAAAATACATGTTAAAAACTTGAGATGTAGTCTTGCAAAAAACTGACCCTTCATTTCATTGTAAAAATAAAGGTTAAGAATATCTAAAAAAACCTGGATTTATTGATCGTAACCAAAAGTGCAGTTAAGTTGCAGAGTAGATCAAAGGGCAGACCTGGAATCAGAAAGACTGATCTTGAGTTCAAATACTGCCTCAGACATGTACTGGAAGTATGAATATAAGGAAATTTCTTAACACTATTGCTTGTATGCTAATCATTAAAATGAATTGGAGGGGAGGGGGAAGCAATCTACTCCAGTATTTTTACCCAAAAAAAATTCTAAGTGGGGTACAAAAAAATCAACTGAGACTGAAAACATGGGAAAAACCAAAAGTATTTTATAGGTGTGTGTGTGGGTGTGTGGGTGTGCAATCAGAATGTCCTAGAGAGTTCAGTCAACTAACATACTAAAATGGGAACATTTCTGCAAATTTGGTCATAAATTTGCTCAAATATAACATCGATCCATTAGAAAATTACACATGGTAGTTCCCTTGATCATCAAAATATGGATGATAAAATCTTTCAAAAATAAAAACATCTAGCCACAGAAATAAAATTATTTTTATTTTTAATAGCATTTTATTTTTTAAAATACATATAAAGATAGTTTTCAACATTTTTATATTTTGTGTTTTAAAATTTTTTCCCCTCCCTCCCTTACCTCCTCCCTCCCCAAGACAGCTTCTGATACAAGCTAAATATGTGCAAACCTTTTAAACATATTTCCATATTTCTAATGTTGTTAAAGAAAAATCAAAATAAAAGGGGAAAAACACAAGAAAAAAAGAAACAAACAAAGGAGATGGAAATGAAACTACTATATTTCAATCCATATTCAGTCTCCATAGTTCTCTCTCAATGAGGATGGCATTTTTCATTCCAAGTTTATTGGAATTACCTTGAATCACCTCATTGTTGAAAAGATCCAAGTCAATCCCAGTTGCTTATCACATAATTTTGTTACTACATACAATGTTCTTCTGCTTCTGCTCATTCTCTCAGCATCAGTTCATATGAATCTTTCCAAGTATTTCTGATATATATTCATCTTTTCTTATAATACAGTAATATTCCATATATATATATATATATATATATATATATATATATATATATATATATATATAGCTTATTCAGCCATTCCACAACTGATGAGCATCCATTCAATTTCTAATTTCTTGCCACCTCAAAAAGAGGGCTATTACAAACACTTATTGCACATAAGTCCTTATCCCTCTTTTATGATCTCTTTGGGATACAGACTCAATAGTGAGACAGCTAGATAAAAGAGTATCACAGTTGTATTGCCTTTTGGCCAAGTTCCAAATTGCTCTCCAGAATGGTTGGATCATCAGAAATTAAAGTCTTATGAGAACAAGATGAAATATAAAGTATCCTCAAAGTCTTAGTGCATCATAAGTTATTCTTGCTATATATGTCATCCTCATTATTCTATCTGCTCCCAGAATTTTAGTATCTTTTAAAGGCTGCCCCCAAAGACTTAGTTCATTTTAAAGTTCCTAATGCTTTAAAAACCTGAACTAAGATTTTGAGGACATCTTGTGTACACCCTTTCTATTACACCAAGTGTTCTGAAGATGTAGTCAGTTAACTTTCTTTAGATGAACATACAAGCCAATATTTATATTTGATTACAAAATGGTACAAAATAGAAAACATTTTACCCTCTTGTGCAACTGTATACTTAATATTGCATATAAATGGATACATGATAGTGAGCTGCCTCTGCACTTTTTCTACCCTAATTGAACTAAAGAGGTGAGATAATAACAATAGAAATTCTCAGCTCTTAAAATTGTTTTGTTGTATTTATTGGTCAGTCATTTTCAATTGTATCTTACTCTTTGCGGTTTTTCTTGGCAAAATACTGGAGAATAATGTTTGCCATTTCCCTCTCTAGCTTATTTTTTAGATGAGGAAACGGAAGCATACACAATTAAATAGTTGCTCGGGATCAAACAGCTGAGACTGGGTTTGGACTCAATAAAATATCTTCCTATTTCCATGCCCAGTGTTCAATCTATGATGGCACTTAGTTGCCTCTGAGATTTGATTTCTCTCTAACAATGTGAAACTTTAATTCATTTGTAAACTATATCCAATCTTAGATAGCTAAGTGCCTGGGATACTGTCAGTAAATCAGTCAATCACCATTTGATAAATGCTGATAGGAGCAAGGGCTTGACTCTCCTGGTGTTACTCTATATGTCCTGAGATTCTACTCTGTAACACCACCATTTTCCTTCAATCCCCCCAAATGCATTTCCACTCCCACTCCTATCCCCACATCAAATAATTTTTAGTTATAAATCTAAATATAAGTTCAATGCTAAACATGAAGGCAGATGTTCCAGACATCAAAACAAGACATTGAACCATTCTCCATGTGCGTCTGTTTACAAATGTTGTTATTGTTATTATTCAGTTGTTTGAAACATATCCAAGTCTCCATGACCCCATTTGGGATTATCTTAGCAAAAACACTGAAGTGTTTTACCATTTCTTTTTTGTAGCTCATTTTACAGATGAGGAAACTGAGGTAAACAGGGTTAAGTGAATTGCCCCAGGGTCACACATTTAGTCAGTGTCTGAAGCCATTTTTGAACTCATCTTCCTGACTCCAGACTCTATTCACTAAGCCACATAGTTGCACTGCTATTTACAAAAAAAGAAATATTACTAGGAAGCAAAATAATTTTATCTTTTCTTTTTGGAATTTTTGGGTTTTTTTTTAGTTCCAACTGCCAATAGCTTTTCCATCTTGGCAAATATACAGGAACAGAATCTCAAAGATGGCAAAAATGCTAAAAATTATCTAGTTTCACTATATACAATACACAGGACTCCTGTTTTTACCTCCTCAATGACAAGTAGTCTTTTCCACATTCTTTCAGGAAACTGCATTCTGGTATAGACATATAGATATATTCTAGATGACTGCCGGCTTCCTGCTATTCTTTGCTTTATAACCTATTTTTCCTCAACAGTCTCTCACTCTAAGTGCAGTCTGTGATATAACCATTAGTTATAGCTTCTTGGTATGGGTCATCAAGACTCTATAGAGCCATATATTATAAAACTAATTAATGGACTCTTGGAGCAGATCATTTATCTCAAAATCCTGAATTGCTTTATATCTGTTTCTTGGCATAGGGTTAGTTATGGCTCAATTTATTTTTGTACTTGGTGCTCAATTTTTTTGCCCATCTTTTTTTTTTTTGGGGGGGGGAGTTATTAAAGTGTAAACTCTTTGAAGGCAGACAAGGTCTAGTAGATAAATCACTGAATTTGCAATGAGGAAAATTGAATTTACAGCTTTATTGATACTATCTTTATGACCATCCACTCATCTTTCTGAGTTTTTATTTGTTAATTCAAAAAAAGGATATAATAATAATAAATTAATAACATTACTACCTACCGAAAGGCTTGTTATAATGATATAATAGAATAACTTATATAAGGTACTTGGAAATTTTTGAAATGCTTGATGATATTCAGCCATATTTTTTTTCATACCTTCTCAGAGAGCCAAGTATAGTGCTTTATATATAGGTTTTTGTTTTTTTATTAATTATATGTTTGAATTGAATTACTATATAATCTCTATAAACCTTCAGTGATTACAGGAATACTAAAAGGGGAATATACATGGATAGTGCATATGCTTTAAAATGAAAGGAAATTTGGGTTTTCAGTATTCATCACAAAATAAACAAAAAAGATACCTTTAATAGTTACATAATAAATATATAGCATATTATATATATTATAAACATTTACCACATATTATATATGTAAAATATATAAAATACATACATTTAATTTATATGTATATAACTTATATGTTATATACCCACTTGATAAATATGAGTCCTAGGGAAGCATGAAAGACAATAGCTAGATTGTCAAAGATTACATTGAATCCCCTTAAACAAGAAATAGCTCATAAAGACTCAGCAAAAAATGGTGATGTGAATTAATGGACTGAATATGTGGGCAGAGATAGAAATGGGGAATGTAAATAGGACAGTAAAATCAGGTATTCTGTAGATTTGTGATTGTCAAGAGATGAATGATGATAGCGCAGAATACAAAATGTGGAATAGGTATTATTTCATATTTATTTTGGCTTCGGGGCCCCAACAATTCTCCCTACGATTTTGTCTCTTTATGTTTATTTTCAAATTCTGACTTTATTTAAAAAAGATACCAAAGAAACTGTCCATATGATATATTAATAATAAAATCCAGTCTATTCTATCCTTGCTCTTTATAGCATGTGAATCTACCTCTGCAGGGAACATTTTGGCCATGTTTAAAAAAATAAAAAAAATCATTTTCATTGGATCATTTCCTCTTCCTTGTACAAACTTTCATCTTGAAGCAGGAAATTAAACCCTCTTGGAATTATATTAACATCCACTTTAACCTCTTGCTTCAGATTAAAACTCTTGGATTGTTTGAAATTACACTTTTATCAATTTTATTCTTGCTCTCAAAGACATTTCTATTTGAGAACTTTTTGTCCCTTTAGCCAAATTATTTTTTCTTCTGCTGTGCCTCCTACGATTTTTGCTTCTTTAATTTTAAACATAACTATTGATTTCTTTCATGGGATTATTCTTTAGTAGAGGCATTTAGGTAAACTTTGTTCTTAGAAGAATGTGCTAAATTCATATGAAAATGCATCGGCTTAAATTGCTGTCAAACTCACAAGTAATGGGAATTAGTATGTTTTAAATGTTCAAGCATGAATTTACATACTTTTCAATATAAAGATGAGTTGAATTCAAATTCCTATGTGTTAATATATACCTTGCCCCATAAGACCTCACACTGTACCTTCTCTCATATATCTCTATAGCAATTATTATATAAATTGAGTAAAAGCATCTATCATAATTTTTTTGCATTCTTACCTTCCATTTAAACTCTAATAATCAAAAGTAAAGGACAGGGGATATTTAATTTTTGCATCATTCTAAGTGACTAGCATAGAGCTCTGTAGAAAATAGGGACTTAATAAATAATTGTTTGAATTGAATTAGATGGCCTACCTTCAAAACTACACAAGAGATTGAATAGTAACACATAGATAGAAAGGAAGGAAGGAAGGAAGGAAGGAAGGAAGGAAGGAAGGAAGGAAGGAAGGAAGGAAGGAAGGAAGGAAGGAAGGAAGGAAGGAAGGAAGGAAGGAAGGAAGGAAGGAAGGGAGGGAGGGAGGGAGGGAGGGAGGGAGGGAGGGAGGGAGGGAGGGAGAGAGGGAGAGAGAGAGAGAGGGAGAGAGAGAGAGAGGGAGAGAGAGAGAGAGGGAGAGAGAGAGAGAGAGAGAGAGAGAGAGAGAGAGAGAGAGAGAGAGAGAGAGAGAGAGAGAGAAAGAAAGAAAGAAAGAAAGAAAGAAAGAAAGAAAGAAAGAAAGAAAGAAAGAAAGAAAGAAAGAAAGAAAGAAAGAAAGAAAGAAAACAACACAAGGTAGAATAATAACTGTCATTTTTGCTAGATATCCCCTTACTTAATGCAATTTTAAACTTACTAATGGTTGACTAGGGCTTTACATTTTACAAAGCACTTTATATATATTTTGTCAGAGAAGTTTATAACCACTCTCCCTCAATATAGGTACTACCAGAATTATGATCTCATTCATTTTGCAGATAAAATATCTGGATTTTCAAGAGGTTATAAGACTTGTTTATTGCCACATTGCTAGTAAATGCCAGAAGTGGAGTTAAGTTTCTTATATACCTACACCACTCAGAGAAGCCATTGGCATATACTCCCTATCTTTTCAACATATTCTATGTTTTTCAAATTCATCTCATACTAAAATTGGTGCAGTGGCTAGAATGCTCAATGAGAGAGTATAGATTGGAGTCTCCTGATGGGGGAGTTTGGGCAAATACTTTAAAGTCTTTGGCTTTTTGTTTCTTCATGTTCATAATGAAGAGGTGAGGCTTGAGAATTTCTTTGGTCCTTTCCGACTCTAAATTAATCAGCCTCTTGCCTGTACAAATGTCACATGGTTCATGCCTAGAATATATTGTTCCTCAACATTTGCCTATTAAAGCCCTACCCATTCTTCAAGGCTCAGCTCCAAAAATCACTTCCTTTGTTCCAGCCAACAATGATCCATCATCTCCTTCACTTGACTTTATAACACTTTGTATTTATAATATGCATTAAGGATGACCTAATGCATTGTGTTTCTCCAGGCAAATATCCTTTCATATTCACTATAGTGTAAGTTACCTAGAGTAGAGATAATCTCTTAATTTTCTTAATGGCTGTCCCACCACTGAGCACCAAGACTACTTCATACATAGTAAGCTTGTAAAGGAGTCCCAGAATGAAGGAAAGCATTAGTGACAGCTTTACAAAGGAAGCACTGGGAGTAAATATCAGATGAAAGCCTTCTTAGCAGCCCTTACAGAGACACATCAAATGGAGTTGCTTGTTTGGAAATGTACCAGGTGTCAAGTATACTTTGAAGTTGGAATGATCTCTAAGAAGATTCATTTTTTAACCTCATAAACAAATGTGCTCTCAAGACTTTGCCAAATGCAATTCCTCTTCCAATTAGCAATCACTTGACAATGAAGAGGAGCTCAAGTTGCTATCCTCTAGTGTTTCAATGTTGTCTGCAGATTTTGAAGAACCTATTCAAGGGACCAAGGTTACTGGGTATATTGTATTTTTAGAAAGCAATTGCATGCTTTCCCTCTTTGCACTGTCACTCAACAGTATGAAAGGATGATTTCAAATATTTCTGTTTAAAAATGTATCTATAAATCATTTGAAATAAATGTAGCTCCTGAGATTCATGGTCCTCTCTCAGTGGTAATAATTCCTATGCTCTCCTCAAAGTACAAACCTCCAGCTAACAACTTAAGTATAACTCAAGTGGAGGAAAAACATTCCTGTGTAAAAAGTTTAATAAACAAAATCACCTCCCCTAGCCCAAGTCATATCAGAAGGTTAAGTAAAACTAGATTAACAGGAATGTGCAAAGTTTGATGTCATTGATATAAACACATAGCTATATCCATATAAATAAATGTGCACATGCATGTGTACGTATGCTTGCACATATATTTGTTCCCCTGTAGTTTTCCATTTCACATGTAGCATATACTTCATTGCAAAAAGAAATTATTTTATTTATTCATCTATGTTCCTCGACTATCTAGGTCTATAAATCTTTCATGGAGAATATATTGTAAATATTAGAAGACTTATGGATTAATGGATATAGAAGTTCACTTGAATCAGTAGGATATACCTTCAATCCTGTTTCAGACATTCATTATTGTATGACTCCAGAAAAGCAATTTAAATTCTCTGTACCTTAGTTTCCTTATCTCTAAAATAGTAGTTGTTGATGTAATCATCTTTAAGGCTTCTTCTAGCTCTAGCTTTATTATTATATAATCTATGAAATAGTTGTATTGTTCATTTCTTATCTCATTCTATTCCATTGGTGTGGTATAGTGAATAGAATAGTTGTCTTGAAGTCAGGGAGATACATCTTTCTGAGCTCAAATCTGGCTTCAGACACTCATTAGCTGTGTGACCCTAAACAAGTCACTTAACTCCAATTGTCTCAGTTTCCTCATTTAAAAAATTAGCTGGAGAAAAAATAAATTAGCAAGCAACATCAGTATCTTTGTCAAGGAAGCAACAAAAGGGATCATGAAGAGCTGGGCATGACTAATAACTTTCTAAACAACAAAATTCTATCAAAATGTGTGGTTCATTCCTCATCCCAATTAGTCAATTAATGAGCATTTTGTGGGGAATACAGAGATATAAATTTTCATGGGGCTTACAGACTGTCATTTATATACATCTTTGGCTATCTGCTGTGATATTCATTTTGTATATTATCATTATTAGTATTGGGCTTTATCCTATTTTTCTTCTTCAATTGTCATTTGTGATGTTGGCAATCAATTCTTCAGAGGTTGTGCTGTTTATTCATAGTCATCAGGAGAACATTAATGCTTTAAATATGGTTGCAAGAAGCATTCTTTTGAGTCCACTTAAAGCACTCAATGTCTTCCTAAATGCAATCCAGTCTGCTTTTCTCCTGAGGCAATATTGGACCCAGTTTTCTGCAATGTTTGCTCAAGTCTTTGCAACAATTGGATCAGCACCTCAACTGTATTTTCTTGCCTAGAAATATGCCTTTTTCATCTATTTTTCCCGATGTGGATAATGAGGTGAATTTCTTCAGTGTCTACACCTGTCACCATAACCTTGTTGGATTCTAGGGTTTGATATAATCAGCCAATGTCATCACAAATCTCACACACGCACACAGATAATACACACTCTTTCTTTCTCTCTCCTTTCCTCTTTCCCTGCCCCTCCCTCCCTCCTTCCCCCTCCCTCCCTCTCTCCCTCTCCCTCTCCCTCTCCCTCTCCCTCTCCTCTCCCTCTCCCTCTCCCTCTCCCTCTCCCTCTCCCTTTCCCTCTCTCCCTCTCCTCTCCCTCTCCCTCTCCCTCTCCCTCTCCCTCTCCCTCTCCCTCTCCCTCTCCCTCTCCCTCTCCCTCTCCCTCTCCCTCTCCCTCTCCCTCCCTCCCTCCTCCCTCCCTCCCTCTCCCTCTTCCTCTCCTTCTCCCTCTCCCTCTCCCTCTCTCCCTCTCCCTCTCTCTCTGTCTCTCTCTGTCTCTCTCTCTCTCTCTCTGTCTCTCTCTCTCTCTCTCTCTCTCTCTCTCTCTCTCTCTCTCTCTCTCTCTCTCTCTCCTGTTCCCTCCCACACAACACACATATTAATATGCCCACGAGCACACACACACACACAAACACATATCTTTGTTCATTCTATTAGCCATCCTCAATAAGGGTTTGATATAAAGTAATTAAAAAAACCTAATAATTAGGGCTGTCTAAAAATATAATGTATTGCTTTGGGTAAAAGGATTCCCTCCCTCTTAAAAGGATGAGATGAATTGGAGATAATAGTAGAAGGAATTATTTTACTTCTAAGAAAAAGTACTGGATGATCCCAAATGTTCTTTTTAACTGATAGATCCTTTGAATTACTACTTTTAAATACATTGGTTTAAGAAAAGGCTTGATTTTAAGTCTATTGAGCTTATGGTGTCAGAAGCATTTTCAGCTAGAAATGTGCAAAAACAAATCCTCCAGGTTTAGTTCCATAGCTAAAACCCCTTATCCCATTTACATGAGATTTATCATAGAATGGTATCTAAAATAGTAAGGGACAGTAGAAATCCAATTTAATTCCCTCATTTTGTGAATAAGAAAGCTGAGATTCCAAGAGTCAAATACTATTCCCAAATCATTAAGGTGGTAAATAGCAAAGCTGGCCTTCTAATTTAGGTACTTAGACGTCAACTTCTTTGCTTTGTCTACTATTATACATATATCTGATGGGAAATTGACATTTCTTGACATTGCTAATGCTTTGAAATTTAAGTGGAAACTGAAAAATACATTTTTAAAGATTTCATCAATAATTCAGGTTTTAGTTTGCAGCTAGTTGGCATGATGGATAATGCACTGGGCCTTGAGTCAAGAAGATCTGATATAAATTTGACCTCGTTCTTTTACTATTTGTATGACACTAGGCAAATTTCCTCAACAATAAAATGAGGATGATAATATTGTCTAGACTGTACTTTTGAGAGGAAAAAAAAAATGATAACATTTGTAAAGCACTTAGCACAGCTCCTGGTATACCAAAGGCACTTAATGAATAATTGTTCCATTTTTCTTTCCCTTTGTACCACCAAACATTCCTCAGAGATCTATAATATGTACAAGGATTGAGAAATTTGGAAATTCTGACACAGAGGAAGAAAAAAATATATTAATCCTTTCATAAATCTCTAGCATTTGGACCATATTCCTGACATAACCCAACATCAAATAACATTATTTGAATCATAATTTAAAGCATACAATAATAATCAAAATAATTAAAGACCCCTTTTCCATTTATTTTTGTTTTGTGTTGTATTGTAGCAAATGCTATGACCATGAACAAACTCCCAAATTTCAAGTCTTTAATGCTCCCTGAAGCATAGCAGTCTCATCTATTCTTCTCCTTAGATGGCTACCATAAATACAAATGGAGCTATTTTTCATTCTGCTCAGCGCATATTTTCACATCTCTAAAAGTCCAATATTTTACCTTCTACTTTATGCATTTTATGCTATTATTTTCTTTAATACACTCTTAAATACTGCCAATCTAAAGAGATTATCATCACCAGGCCTTGAATGTTCAAAATGCTATCTAATTCATCACACTCAGTTCATTTCTCAGCTAATAACTTCAAAGAATCTATGGATACTGAGAAAATGAGGGGCTGGGGGTGAGGCTCTATACAATGATTTCATTTCTAACTCTCTGTTTCCATTCCCTATTCTCCTTCTGGGCTTCTCTTCTCTGTTATCTTCTCCTCATACCTTCAAATTTCTTATTTTACTCACCTTTATCTATTCACTCTACAGATCTAATCTTAATCTATACATCTCTTATAAGTACCTTCCCCACCCAATCCCCCAATTTTCTTATCTCTCTAGAAATTTAGAAAACTTTGAAATCTCTTCAGATGTGTTGTTTCTTCAAGTCAGATGAAAGTAGGTTTTCAATATCACCAGCACTTCACCCCAACCTGCTTCTTTTATATTAGTTCTTCCTTTCAAGCCCCATTTTCATGAAATGACTTCTCTTTTAATTTTTAATTGAATAGAATTAAACATTTTAATTAAATTGAATTAAAATGTATAATTTTTATTTCTCTTTTACAACCCAATTTTGTTTCTTTTAGAATCATCCCTTCATATACAATTCAGCCATAACCTTTTCTTTAAACAATCTTAATGAAACCATTTTTACAGATAATTATTACTATTAATGGTTGTTAGGATTACAAGGTGATAACTCAGGTTGTCTAAACCACTTTCTAGCTCAGAATTCACACCTTTAGTTCAGGCCTTTGAAAAGAGTTTGCACCTTTGGACTTCTGGGGGGGAGTTTACATGTTTAAAAGAATTTTCACCTTTAAGAGGAGCAAGTTCATTGGTTGAAGTATTTCCCACAAGCCCCTGAGTTCTCATATGCCCATTCTTTGGGAGGATAAAAGAAGACAATATTGGGCCTGGATAAGCAGTCTGGATTGGGGAAGAACAAGAGCTTGAGGAGATTCAGAGCCAAGATTCAGAAAGAAGAGGATTCGAGACTCTATCTTCACTCTAGCTGGAGGCTCCAGAAGCCTCCCAAGAAACCTGCTCACAGAGGAAAAGATTATACAGAAAAGAAACCTCCTTCCAGAGAAGGATTACAACTGAGAGACGACAGAACTTTACAGAATATTATTGCTCTGTAAGAAATGACCAGCAGGATGAATACAGAGAGGCTTGGAGAGACTTACATCAACTGATGCTGAGTGAAATGAGCAGAACCAGGAGATCATTATACACTTCAACAACAATACTGTATGATGATCAATTCTGATGGACGTGGCCCTCCTCAACAATGAGATGAACCAAATCAGTTCCAATAGAGCAGTAATGAACTGAACCAGCTACACCCAGTGAAAGAACTCTGGAAGGTGATTATGAATCACTACATAGAATTCCCAATCCCTCTATCTTTTCCTGTGTAAAAAGTTTGATCTTAATCATTGCCTAATAATTAGTCTTTAGTGATTTTGTTATATTTCTTCTGGATTTTTCATATAGAATTTCCATTTAATTCTTCTCTTTGTTTCATAACTACTTGAAAGTCTTTCAAGTTTATCAATTATCCATTTTTTTATTCAGTATTATATTCAACTTAGCTAGAGAAACATTTCCAAGTCTCTGTTCCAAAAGACAAAAAGATACTAAATCATTTTCCAAATGCCTTCTATCTTCTCCAAATCTCATGCATAAAAGTTTTACAGTAGGAAAGCACTGGGTATATAATCAGAGAACTGGCTTCAAATTACAGCTCTGATAATTGCTCCTTGTGAGTTCTTAAGAAAGTTACTTTCTTGGGGGGGCTATAAAATAAAGGGGTTAGAGTATATGATTTGTGATCATTGGAGCAGAAAGGCTAGAAAAAATTGACGCCACCAAATGTGCCCATTTCCCCATATGATCAATATGCAGGGCTTTGCAGGTCATATAAAATGATCATGTAGTAATCTAAGCCATGCATATCAGCTGCTGATTTTACTTCTCAAAGACAAATTATCACAGAAGTGACTTCCAATTTCACTTGATTCTTAGAAATACTATGTTATTATACAGTGATTTCATTTCATCATGCTGAAGCAGTCCTTCCTTCTAATCAAAGGAAATTATTTTCAAATTTTCCTCACCAGGCTGCCATCAACTGGTTAAGCACACTTATTCTCTAATGGAAAGAAACATCAATGTTATTCAGTGTATTCATAATGAAATTTATTTTTATTAGTGACAAATCAGTAATTGATCTTCCTGATCATTTTTCTGGTTTGTTTGTTTCATTCTTTTTTTCACATTGATTTATTTACTTGAATTTTGTAATAAGATAATACAGAAGAAGACTTGTATTATAAATTTTGGAAAATTAGAACACTGAAAATGTACTAGAGTTCTCAAAAGTTTGCTTTCCATTAATTCTCAAAATTATGACCTTCAGTTCACAGATGGTTCCAGTGTATAGGTAGAAAAAAGGAGTGTCAATGGATATCTGGGTGAGGTTGTGTGGAATGAAAGGTACTGAATGATAATGAAAGGTCCTTAGTGATCTTCTAGTTTTTCAATTTAGAAGTGAAGAATTTGATGCTCATAGAGGCAGTGGAACTTAAATCAAGGTCACCAGTCAATTCTGTATTACAATCCAAAATGATGGAGAGTTCAATGTTGTGATCTTTCTTGTTGCCTTTGGAAGCATAATATAATCCAGTCTTTCAATTGATTTTCCCCCTTTATTAATTGTTTTATTTTTTCTGGTTATATATGCATAATAACTTTTTAAACACACATTTACTTATGAATCATGTTGAGAGAAAAAAGATTGGAACAAAAAAGAAAAACCACGGGAGAAGAAAAAAAAAAATAGAAGTAAACATAATATGTGTTGTTTTATATTCAATCTCCATACTTTTTTTTTTTCTGGATGCAATGGCATTTTCAATACAAAGTTTATTGAGATTGCCTTGAATCACTAAAACACTGAGAAGAATCATAGTTGATTGTTGCACCAACTTGCTGTTACTGTGTACAATATATTCTTCACTGTTGCTCCATTAGAAAGTAAGCATCTTGAGTACCTGGACCTGTTTTTACCTATTTTCCCTACATTTCCTCATATGTAGTTAGCATTTAATAAAGTCTTATTGACTGATCCCATTGTAAAATATCCAATACTCAAGCACCCAGAGTTATTGACAACAAGGAAGCATTACAATAGGGCTTGTGCAATTAGGTTACATAAATATTATTGCCTCCATTTTACAGAAAGTATAACTGGCGATCACAAGATAACTTTCTTCAAGGTCATAAGTCTCTTTTCTCTGATAAAAAGAAATTTTATATTGCTCTCTGATTGATTACTTCTCTGCCTTTACTTGAATAACCATACTAATAGTGAAGAGCTTGTCATTTATTCACATTTCTTTTTCATTAAGCATAAGAACCTTCTCTAGTTCAAATGTTTATAGTTCTGCATCTTTTTTGTTGTTGTTGTTCAGTTATTTTTCAATGAAGTTCAATTCTTTGTGGCTCTATTTGGGGGTCTCTTGGCTAAGAAAATGGAGTGGTTTACCATTTCCTTTTCTGATTCATTTTATAGATAAGGAAATTGAAGTAAATAGGGTAAAGTAAATAGGCTTTCTTAGTATCACACAAGTAGTAAATGTCTGAGGCTAGATTTGAAGTCAAGAAGATAAGCATTGCTAACTCCAAGACCATCATTCTATCTATTATTCTTATCTATTCTTATCTATCTATTCTTATCTATTCTATCTACTTAGTTGCACCATAGTTCTGAAGAGGAAATGTGTATGAGACTTTAGCAGCTATACATCTCCTCCTAGTGACACTCCTCTCCCCTCACAGTCTTATATATTCTTTTGTGAACACTTATTCAAATGATATGGGAATTGTTGCAGTGGATTCACTAGAATTTGAACTAACTTATATATGTTTTATATATATATATATATATATATATATATATATATATATATATATATATATATATATATATATATATATATAACTTATATATGTTGTTATATATATATATATATATATATATATATATATATATAACTTATATATGTTGTTATAATAGCTCACTGGATTTATCTATATTCCTAGTGATTCCCCAAATCAACAACCCTGATGAATGTTACAAATAGTATGTAATATAAAAACTACCTTGAAAGTCTTCTTGTCAGTCAAAGCAACAAGTGCCAGAAAATTTGGAGCAAATACCCAAAGGAAGAAATCCAATATTAGCATCCAAAATATGAAATGTTGAAAGTGTAAGGAGAAGCCATTAACAAAAATAGTAAAGAGCCCCAAATCTAAAGGATGAAACTTTCTAGAATAAAACTTCAATATTTTTTGCTTCTTTTCTAATGCTGCTTGTGAGGTGAACTTTAATCTCACCTATATATTCTGAGAAAGTTCAGAGAATGTCAGTTCAAATAGAACCTAGTCCAAAATTATCCTACCAGTGTAGGGAATTGGGGGGGGATTTACACAGAAAAGTAAATAAAAGTAAATATGAAGTGTTTTATTTTGGATTTGTATGCATGCATACATCCACAGAAAATAAATAAAAATAATTTAAGGGGAAATTAATACTAAGTACTTGTATGTTGAGAAGACTAACATAGAAGGAAAAATTTGAGATAAATCATAAAGGAAGTTAGAAATTCTAAAACATAATAGGTTAAGAAGGGTAAATATTATGTTTAGAAGAAGGGGGTTCAGTGCTATATAAGGAGATGAACAAATAGGCCAATGTATCTGAAATGTAGAGTATATGAAGAAGGTGATGTAAAATCACTACAGGATGATAGGTTGGAGCTGGTCATAATGGGCTATAAATAATGAACTAAATAGTTTATATTTTACTGTAGAGCAAGAGAGAGCTGCTAGAACTCTTTTGGCATAGATAAGTTACATGGTCAAGGCTATGCTTTAGAAATTATAAATTGCTAGCCCTGAAAAAAAATAGATTGTAGAACAGGAGACCTAAGGCAGGGAGGCCTATTAGGAATAATCCAGATGATAGAAAAAGGTGACTCAAAGTAAGGTTTTAACTATGCAAATAGGAAAAAAAAAGTTGGATTGAAGAAAAACGGGGATAGAACCAAATGACAGGAAAGAGTCACAGCCCAGTTTAATCTTGTGAAGCAGAATAATTGGAAAGATGAAGGTACTTTCAACAGAAAGATATAATCTGGGATGAGGAATAGATTGGATGAAAAGAAATGAAAATGTGTTTTTCTTTCAACATGTTGAGTTTGAGATACAAATGGCATATTAAATTAAAAATATTTACTAGGAAGCTGGTGAATAAGATTGCAGCTCAGAGAGAACATTAGTGAAGGAGATCCAAAGAAGGGAGTTCTTTGAATAGTTAGAGTAACTGGAATTCAGGAGCTAAGATTATAACAGGTAGGCAGCAAAAAGCACTGAGAAAGGCCCCAGGAAGAGTTTTGGAGGTGAGGATGGCATTCATGGTAATGAGTTAGGACATGGTTAGTTATCCCACAAAGGAAACTAAAAAAGCATGTCCATGCAAATAACCTTATGACAATAGTGTTATATGTATTATTATTAATTTGGAAGATAGTAAAACTGAGGCTCAAAGTTATTAAGGGCTTTCATTGTCACAAACCTAGCAAATGTTGAAGGTAGGATTCAAACTCAGTTACTTAAAGTTGAGTAAGAGGTCCTAGTTTCAAATTCTACCTTTAAAATCATGGCTTCCCTGATTATGATATATGAAAATCCCCTTACTATCTGCCAACATGGTTGCCTATGTAAACTTAGGCAAACCTCTCTAGTTTTCAATAATCTCATCTATAAAATGACTAGACTCCGTCTAGATCCAGGACACTAGGATCCAGTGTGATTTGGCTGAAGATTCAGGTGGTATCAATTAGCTTATTCAATGTACTTTAGTTAAGACTTATTCTGCTGTCTATTTTCTTTTCTTTTTTACTGTTCTATGTATGTATATATGTATATAATGCATGATTACATATAGATATATAGATATGTATATATATATATATGTGTATGGTTAAACACAAATGTATTTGTATATGTGTATGTATGCACTGCCTTCATGAAACTAACATATTATACCCAATGTGGTTTGTATTCTCACCTCAGAACATATGTGAAACTATTTCTGCCTCTTGACAATTAGACAATGAAGTGGGGGAAGGTAAATGATTGAAATGCTTTCAAGAAAAAAGAGGCAAACTGACAGCTGTATTGTTGGATTATAAACCATTCCCACCTTCCTTTTGAAAATATCCTTAGATAGTTATCCTGAATACTTTTCAACTCAATTAGCTCCTTTCTATAAAGACCCCGTTATTATCAAATTAGCACTTTGGATAATTGTAGAGGGATGAATTGGCAGAGTTGAATCTACTAATGTTGACTTTGAAATGCAGATGGGCATCAGAACATGCCAGGAATTGAAATGATACATGGCAATAAGAAGACCCCAAACTCAAAGCATATATATATATTTTTTTTTTAATTTTTTTTTTTTGCAACAGCTGCAGAGCTCTCCCCTCTTCTCCACCCCACAATGTGTCTGCAAATAACCCTCTCCAGGAACAAAAAATCTTTCTGTGGTTGATAAATCTAATTAGCAACTTGCCTTACTACTTGTGTCTCTTAACAATCTGTCAGTGTTTTCCTTAAAGTATTTTTTTAAGAGAAGGTTCATTTTGTCAGTTTCCAATTGCATAAAGACTAAAATCTGATGCCTTGGTTATCACCTTATGTTAAATGTCACTTTTGAAATTACCTACTCATGATTTAAGGAAAAAAAAAATAGCATTCTCTGGGACTGTTTCCATGCAGAATTAAGATATAATTTTGTTGTATTGTTATGTTTTTTTAAAAATGGGGAGGGGTAAATGTCCAGAAATGTCATGATGTCTGCTCTACTCAGTTCTGAGAATTCTTGAGGTAGAAACACTCTCCATTTTTACAGCTGTACAAACCAGCCCTAAAATACATCTTAAATAGTTGCCTAGAACATGGAGTTTAATGAACTTGTCCATGGTGCTGAATTCAGTAGCATGAAATTCTTAAAGGTTTTGTACCTAGATCATCCTGCTTCTGGGGCCTATTATATATATATATATATATATATATATATATATATATATATATATATATATATATATATATGTATATTATTGTAAGTAGTTTTATATATATACTATTATAAGTAGTAGTATTATGCCTTATATATTGTCTCAGAAGACAAGGTAGGAATACATATGCATTAAATAGACAAGATAGGATTCATTGTTATTCTTCTGTCGAGGTCAACTGAGAGGGGACTCCAAAGAAAGAAATTCCAAAAATGTAAAGGGAAATGATTCTGATGAGGTGGAAAAAAATTGCATGGATAAATGTGTCTAAAAGATTGATATATTTGCACAATTAATTCATATAAAATTCTTTTTAAAAGACTATAGAGATGAACACATGATTGAAACTTGAGAATACATACAAAAGGCTAGCATGGTCCAATAAGAATGTTGTCAAGAAAACTAAAGTTCAGAACAAGCTTTGGTTTTTAATTCAACTCCTGCTTTTACCTTGATTCAGCTAACTAAAGGATGGTTCTTTGATGTTGAATACATATACAAAAGGTTATGATTCTGATTTATATGAACAAAAAAAATGAATTAAAACACCTCACAAGATGGAAACATTGCCCGAATTGAGAGAGTAAAAAAGAGAAGGATAAATTTTTCAATGGTTAAAGGAAGATTTGCATGAAACTTTTTAACACCTACAAACTTAAATATTGCTAAGAGTATGCTTACACAGTAAAATCATTCTCTTTTGGGTTGATATTAAAGTTTGTCTTGTTCCCATCTGAAAAATTCTACTCTAGAATTCTTTCATTTACTTTAATCCATAAAGTTTCCCTGATTTCTGTCTACTGTTTGGTTGAATAATTGCTTTTGCTCACTAATTTAGATTGATTTTTGTGTACTAAGCATTTGAGAAAGAAACAAATTTGGTAGAGGTAAGCTAACTGTAACCTATGAAAACTGAACAGGAAAAGTGGCATTGTTCTTGAACCTCGAAAGAAACATAACTCTAAAGCACAAATATTTGTAGTCTTCAGACATATATAATTTTAGCCCAATAGTGCTGTTGGAGCTAGATCAATGCAATTTTTTTCAATAAAGATGGGACAGACCAGATCAGAGATCTATCTATTCAAAATTATCTTTCTCTTCTTTCTTCTCGCCCTTCTTTTTGTCCCACCTTGAAATGGTACACAGTCAGATATAGCTTATAAATTGCAATAACATAAAGTATTTTCCTATGAGTCATTTTATATTCAAAGACTAGAATAAAAGAAAGAAAGTGAAACTTTTCTTTTAAGACGGCTTAAGTGTGTATTCAAACAACATCAGTTCTTGTTTTGGAGGTAGATTAGTCCTTTGGGATTGTCTTGGATAATTGTATTGCTGAAAATATCTAAGTGGTGAGCAAGTTGTATTGATCCATGTATTCAGCCAACAAATTATCATATACTCCATAATTCATTTAATTGTTTTATCTCGTTTACTTAAGGAAAGAATGGAAGTCTGCCATTTTATGCACCTCAGGAATCAGAATGACTATGAACTTTAAATATTTCCTAAAATAGATTTTTTAATCACATGAATCAAACTCAATAATAAAGGACAAATCTGATTCTTTATCATTAGTTATATAGATTATATATATTCAGTACATATAAATTTAGGAGGATTCAATATTTCTTGCTTCCAAAAGAGTTTATGGGTAAAAAAAAAAAAAAGTTTCTAAGAATGAGGAGGTCTTCAACAAGTTACCCCTTTTGATGTTGAAAACCTGCTTTCAGTCAAGCCTATCCTAAACTTAATTTATCATTGTAAACTTAAAGAATCTAAAAAGTAAGTCTAGAGTAAGAGTAGTTCAAAGACACTACCATAGAACCAAAAAAAAAGTGCTCACCTGGGATTTTAAATTTAACATGGCACCTAAAGACCATATGATTACATTAAACCTCTACCTTAAGGTATGGTGGGTGAAACTTGAAATAACTGAAGAAACAAATGTGTAAAGGACTGGAACTGAGCAGATGTATTTAAACTAGATGCAAGGTAATCTAGCACTTGATGGCTAATTACCAATTGAATAATTCTCTATTAACATGTTTGGAAGATGACCCTACTTAACTATTTTGTGCTGGCTTGATCAATGGGTGTGGACAAAGAAGGGGAAGTGAGATCAGTGGGTGGAGTAGGAGGAGGAGGTTCATTCTTTGGCAGTAGAGAGAGGGGAAGGAGATGGAAAGATTCCTATATCTAATCCCCTGAGAGCTACTCTAAAGGAAGAAGAATAAAGACTTTTGCTTATCCTGACTCTGGCTGATTCTAAGATATCCAGGGTCACAACACAAATGTTTGAGTTTCCAAACACATCAATTTATTAAGTGATGTACCTAATCAGGACTAGATGTCCTTAAATTAACACTGGCCCACAAACATAGGGAGAGAAATATTTTAATGAATTTTTTTTTAAAGCAACTAACAAGATATAAACCAGGATATAAGATTAGATAATTCCATTTTTCACTGGAGAAAACATTAAAGACTTTCTGATTTGAAAGGGGGATGAAAAATTAGGGGATTTGGGAGCAGAGAAAACAAGCAGATGTACTTTCCAGAATGTGAAACAGGATTTCATTCATGATTAATAAACATGTAAAATTTATAAGAAAATGAAACTTAATTCTCAAAAAGGAGCCAGTTTTACAAAATGGAGTCACTTTGGTAGAGAGTATTATGGGAATTGTGTGAACCAATGTTATCACATTACCAAATTTCCTAGATTAGGGTGAGACAGAAGTGTTAAGGGACATGATTATGGCATACTTTTCTAGACCCCAGATTGCCAGTATTCATTTTAAACTTTATACAATTTTTCTGCCAAAAAACTCAACCAGTTGAGAAAGATATTTTAAAGAACAATTTAGAATATGTTTTAGATTTAAAACATCAAGGAACTAGCATCTTCTAGGTTTCCTATAATTTATTGATAGCTTTAACATCTCTCTTATTTCTTACCCTACACATCTAATAATCTGCAGAGTCCTGTGGATTCTACCCGTAAAATCTCACTGATGTCTTTCTCTCCACTCAAAGCTTCTCTCCTCACTCTTATTGCAGAAACTTATTGACTCTGTCTTGGACTATTGTATTAGCCCCCTGTAAACTTTCTCTGCCTCCAGTTTCTCCCTTCTATAAGCTCTTCCCCTATACAGTATTTACCTGATTATTTTTCATTAAACACAGCTCTCATCAGGATTTTTTTTTTCCTGTGGTACAGTCCTAATCACTGTGATTTCCCACTGCTTCCTCAAAGAAGCCCAATATTTTTATTCAGAGATTCAAAGCTTACCAATATTTGCCTTTGAATTATTTTTCCAGATTTCTCTTCTACAATCCACATTCAAATATGCTTTATGCTCCAATTAACACTAATTAATGCTATTTCTGTGCTTTTCCTACTTATATATCCCTTTTCTTTGAAATGAATTCCAATTTTCAAGGTTCCCACTTTAATTCCCAGAAACTCGATGTCTGTCAATATTACTTTCTTCATTAAGCCTTCTCTGATGCCCCAGGTATTCTTCAAGTTTTTTCCTTCACTTCATTAGATCAAGGAGAGCCTTGGGGTCATTGAGTAGGTAGCACATTAAATAAAGTACTAGGAAATCTTTTCTCTAAGTCTTTCAAAAATAATTCAGTGCCCCAGATTGATGCTTCCTACATTTCCCTCTTCGAATTCTATGGGTAATCTCAAGGAGTCAGCTGCAATTTTAAAGTCATCAAATCAAACTCCCACCTCCTTGTCTCTTCCAGCTATGATTTGAAAGTTATCTTTGTTGTTGTTCAGCTATTTCATTTGTGGCTGACTCTTCATGAATCCATTTGCAGTTTTCTAAACAAAGATATTTGAATGATTTATCATTTCCTTTTCCAACTCATTTTATACATGAGGAACTAAGGCAAACACCATTAAGTAACATGCCCAGGGTCATACATCTAGTAAGCATCAGAGACCAAATTTGAACTCAGGTAGATGAGTCTTTTTGAGTTTAGGTTTGGCACTCCATGCATTTTGCCCTTGAGAATCTATTGACCATGAAGGAGATGGAATGAGATCTCTAAAAGACAGTTGTGAAAATCGAGGAAGGCTTCATCTCCTCCAGAGTTATAGTAGGCCTGAAGGTAATCCTTGGGCATTCACCCAAGGACATATCTACTTCTCCTTCCTGCTATTCTTCCATGACATCATTTTCTTCCTACCTTAATCAAATATGGGCAGCTATGTATTTATTGGCCAAAGTTCAATTTCCTGGGTAGTTCCCGAAAAGACCCTCAGCCAATGAGGATGAGGGTCACTGGTGGGAGGGGTATTTGCATTAGGGACTATTATTTTAAACTGCTGAATTTGTCTCCAAGATGCTTCCTCCTTTTGATTGTTTGTTCTACAGGAGGAGCGCCCACTTCTTATGAGAACATATGATAAACCTTTGTTTTGCTCCTAAAGATAATGTCCAACTTTTTTTTTTTTTTAATTTTATTCTGATCACTCACCATTCTAAGCCACACGACTATATTCAATGAGCTTTTAGAAAAAGATATGAGTGAGATGATGAAGTCCTCTCAGGACTAATGAGATGTTTATGCTAGAAAAGTATCTCTCATTCCAAAGGGCACAGAATATCCTGTCAGTAAAGTACATCCTGACCATGAGACCATCTTTCATAACTAAAAAGTTCTGGAAATCTGCAGACTAGAAGGGAAGGGAGTCGTTGCCTCACCATCTGGTGAAACATGTTATGAAAAACATTGTTTTTTTGCTTTTGTGCTCAGATTTCCAGGATAGATTGTACCTCCTGAGCCCCAGCAGAAGGATTAAAGAAGAAGAAGGGAGGGGGCAGTTTGAGGCTAGGGTCTCTATAATCTGCTTTGCAGAAATCTCAGGCACACTTATGTTGACACTACTTTAGTGTTCAGAGAGTGTCCTTTCTCTAGAAAGCCAACAAATTTCTTTTTTTTTTTTTTAATACGCTTATTGTGAGGGTCTGGAATTATTGGCAAAGGTCTTCCCATCCCACATAGATATTTCGGTACTAAATGGAATAGTTTGTAGAAAACATACCCTGCCCTAAAAGTTAGAGACTTGTTTTCTAACAAATACATACATAATCCAGAGGAGAATAAACACAAGGCTAGAAGTAAACTGGCTTCTACCACTCTTGGAGTTCTCAAGAATTTCCTTTTAGAGTCTCTTTTCTGAGATCTCTAGAATGCTGCTGAGTTCAGTCCTGTTCTTAGAGTTTGAAGATGCAAACATTGCTGTTAAATGTCAGGAGATGATATTTAGGCTATCAACTGGAAATCTAATATCCTCCTAATTCTCTGAAATTAGAAGGTCCTTTTCTGGTCAATGAAGCAGAGTGACCTGGCTAAAGCTAAGTAAGGCCTTTCTTCTTTGCCCAAGTGTTTCCTTCTCAGTCTTGTACTAGAAAGCCACAAGCCCCAGTTTCTCACTTTAGTTATACAGGAGCCCAAAGAATAAGGAAATTCCCCCAGCCAAGTAATATAAACAACGTTTGCTATAATTTGACTTCACCAAATATCTTTCAAAGATTTTTCCAAAATTAGCCTAAGACCTTTGAGTAAGCTATTGTTGTAGATGTTTTCTTGCCTAGTTAAGATAAGGAGCCAAAACAGGGGTGGGGTGATTTTCACAGGAACAACATTTTAAAAATGAAATTAAACAATAAACAAACAAACAAAAACAAAACTTTTAAACCCAGAAAAGCAAAAAAAAAAAAAAAAAAATCTTCCCAAAGTTGCATATCTTGAAGAACTGATTGCAAG